>NC_052676.1:12224935-12524935 GCF_016802725.1 Solenopsis invicta | reverse complement strand
TTTTTATTAATATCTTAACATTCTCTTGTAAAAAAAATATATGGTACCCGATTTATTTGTTCAATCACTTGTAAACATACAGATCGACATAGTAGCCAGACAGCCTAGCACATTACATTATTTTATATAGAAAAAACGTTCCGTTAAAACAATGTATTGTGTATTTTAATAAAATACAACTTTATTTATCAAAGTAATTATACTAATTTGTAAATATATGTACGTAATGAAATGTTAACCTAATCTAACCTAACTATATCCTAACCATAAAATTCAATTTACGTTAATGTACCCAAAAAATAAAAATCGTTACATTCTGGCTATCGAAAATACATATATCTTTGCTCTTTCTTTTAAAGTAGAACAACTACGGGTAAGCTTATTTATTGCAAACATTTGTACTTTATCAAAATTTGTTTAAGGTGCAGATTACGTGCTGGTTATGTGCATTTTATACGAAGCTTTTTTGGCCCGCGCCAGTAGCCAACTGACCCTGGTATGGCCAAGATGGCCACGTTGTTGCACGTTTATATTTTGATTAATACAAAATAAAACGTATGATCAACAGGATTATATTAGGCATTAACATATAGAGGAAGATTGCCTCTACCACGTCTGCATAGACAATCATAACAATTAATTGTCTGAGAAGTTGTAGCTTCAAAATTCTAAAGTATGGGGCATTTAGCCTCGGTCTCCCTTACGTCGCTTACTAACACCAATGGTAGTGAATACATGATAAAGTCGCAGAGTTTTGTACCACATTTCATCAGCTCAACAGAATTCAATGATTTAGTACGAGACTTAAGCTTATCCAAAAATAAAGCAGAGATTTTAGGTTCACGATTGAAACAGTGGAATTTGCTTGAAGATGATGTGAAAATAACTGATCAAAAAGAGCGTCATACAATTTTTTCATGTTTTTTCACCAAAAAGCCGAAATTTGTTACTGTAATAGCGTGACTGATTTATTCAAGGAAATCGGAATACCATGCATACCTTCTGACTGGCGGCTTTTTATTGATAGCTTTTCAAGAAGCTTAAAGGCAGTACTTCTTCACAACGGAAATCAATTCCCTAGTCTTCCCGTAGCATATTCTGCAATGCTTAAGGAGAGTTATGATAGTGTAAAAATGGTACTGGAAAAGTTAAAATTTACAGAATACAATTGGCCAGTAATATAGCGATTTTAAGATGGTTGGTTTTCTGATGGGAATGCAAGGTGAGAATACTAAATACCCTTGTCATCTTTGCTTATGGGATAGCAGAGCAGATTCATTACATTACCAACGGCGTATATGGCCTGATCGAGTCGAATTTCAAATAGGAAAACATAATGTCAATTCGGAACAAATTGTAGAGCCTAAGAATATATTGATGCCGCCGTTACATATAAAATTGGGCCTAATAAAGCAATTTGTGAAAGCTCTAGATCTAAATTCTGAAGCTTTTGAATATTTGAATGGATTTTTTCCCAAATTATCTGAAGCTAAAGTAAAAGCGGGTATTTTTGTCGGACCACAAATAAAACAAATAATGAGCAGTGATGATTTTACAGAATTCCTCAATGCTCATGAAAAACAAGCCTGGAAGAGTCTTAAAGCAGTAGTTAATGGTTTTCTTGGTAACAACAGAGCTGACAATTATGAAGAGTTGATTGAAACTATGCTTCAAAGCTTTAAAATTATGGGCTGCAGAATGTCCCTTAAACTTCATATGCTACATTCTCACCTGGATCAATTTAAAGACAATATGGGTGCCTACTCAGAAGAGCAAGGAAAACGTTTTCACCAAGATGTGATGGACTTGGAACGACGTTACCAAGGGCAGTACAACGAGAATATGATGGGAGATTACATTTGGGGTTTAATACGAGAAAGCCCATACAAACATAAGAGAATTACTAAAAATATCCATTTTTGAATTTGATTTTTTGTTATTTTACATTTATATACTGTTGTTTATCACAATTTTTTAATTAAAAAGATTTTGATGTTCAGTAAAAACTTTGTTAATCGTAATTAAAAATAAAATTATTAAAAAAATATAAAAATCAGTTATTCTTTTTAAAAATTCGAAAAATTGCTCTAGTTTCTACAAAAGCAAACTTTGATCAAAAAAATTATTTTTTCCTTTATTTATAACAGAAGAAAATTTTACATGCAGAAGCCAGATCCAAAAATTGTGTCGACCGGTGTTATACATTACAAAAAATGATTTCATTAAATATTTATATAACGTTTATTTAATATTTTTTAAATATTTAGTCTTCATTAAGTAGTCATTTGAGAAAACAATTTTAGAAAACGTTTTTCTAACGTGTATTTAACATTATGTAAAGATTTATGAGCCAATAATTATACATTACAGAAAATGATTTGATTAAATATTTACATAACGTTTATTTAACATTTTTTCAATATTTAGTTTGCATTAAATATTTATTTCAGAAAACGATTTTAGAAAACGTTTTTCTAACGTATATTTATTATTATGTAAACATTTATGCGCCATTAATTATACATTACAGAAAATGATTTCATTAAATATTTATACATATATAATGTAACCTTTATGTAGTAGAGTGAGGGTGGGGGATAAGTTAGGGGAAAACTTTTGAACGTGGCGAGGGGTAAGACAGGGGTGCCCCCTAAGCCCATGCTTCTTTACGCTGTTGCTGGCGGATTTAGAAGAGGAGTTAAAGAGAGAGGGGGAGTGAGGATAAAGGAAAGGAAAGTATACTCGTTAGCGTACGCAGATGATGTGGCAGTGGTTGCAGAAGAGGAGACAAGGATGAAAGGAATGATTAAGGCACTGGAAAGTTATATAGAACGGAAGGGATTAGAGGTCAATGTAGAGAAGACGAAAATAATGAGGTGTAAAAAGGGGGGCGGGAGACAGAAAAAGATGGTATGGAAATGAAAAGGAAGAGAGATAGAAAAGGTGAGAAAATACAAATACCTATGTAATGATAGCAAATGGGGGTCAGAAAGAACATATAGAGGAGAGAGTTAACAAGGGAGCAGTGGTGATGAGAGAAGTGTGGGGGATAGGAAAGAGGAAGTTTGAATAAGATTCGTCGAGAAGGATATGGTTGTTTGATAGATTGGTTTGGACGGTAATGGGATATGAAGTAGAGATATGGGGCTGGAAAGAAAGAGAGAAGGTAGAGAGGATACAGGACAGGTTCTTGAAGTGGATTGTGGGGGTTGGGAGGTACACGCCGGGGTACATGGTGAGGGAGGAAATGCAGAGGGAAAAGTTAAGGGGGAGGGCAGGGTTGAGGGCATGGAGCTATGAAAAGAAACTTGGAGAAGGAAGGGGAGGAGAGCTGGCGAGGTTGTGTTTGGAGGAAATGAGAGACAGGGCGAAGGTAGGAAAAGTGATGGGTAAATGAGAAGAGGAAAGGAGAGATTTTTATGAGGAGAAGAGCTGGAGCCTAATTGAGATAGAAAAGATGATAGAGGGAGGAGAGCTGAGGGGGGAAGAAGTAGTGACAAGAGAGAGTAGGTGGTAGGAAGAGGAAAGATGGGAGAAAATTAGGGGCTCTAGATTTAACATATGGTATAGTAGAGTGAAAGGTAAGGGGCTGCCAAAATACCTAAAAAAGGGATGGAAGGAGCAAAGATGGGAGAGTGGCGAAGTTTAGGCTGGGAGACGGAATGATGGGGAATAGATATTGGGATGGGGACGAGGAAAGGAAGTGTAGGATATGTGGAGGGGGAATGGAAACTTGGGAGCACGTATGGGAGGAATGCACAAATTGGGGGGTTGAAAAGGGATGGCAGGAGATGGTGGAGGAGATCTTGGGAGAGGACGAGGAGGGAGAGATTTGGATGAGGAGATTAGAGGAGATGAGGGAGGGAGGAGGGTGGTTGGGTGTGAATGAGAGTGTGGAAGAAAGAGAGGAAAATGCGGCGGAAACGGAGGTCCGGAGAATGAGTATGGATATATGGATGGATGAGTGATCTTTCTCTCTCTCTCTCATGTGTTGTATAGGATGCAAGGAATAAAATGTTTAAATTTTGTAAGCGGAGCGGAGGTCCGCAGTGTACTCTGCAAGGAATAAAGTATCATATATATATATATATATATATATATATATATATATATACACACAATATATATATATATATATATATATATATACACAATATATATGTATATATATATATATATATATATATATAACTTTTATGTAATATTTTTTCAATATTTAGTCTTCATTAATCATTCATTTGACAAAATAATTTCAGTTAACACTTTTTAAACGTTTATTTCTTATTATGTAAACATTTATTTGTCATTAATTATTCATTTGGTAAAAGGTTTTTAGTAAATATTTTTCTAACATTTATTTTATATTTTATAAATATTTGTTTTTCATGAAATATTCATGTAAGAAAATTATTTCAGTAAACATTTTGTAAATGTTTATTTAATATTTATTTAATATTCATTTTTATATTTATTTTTTATCTATAAAGTTATGTTTATTTAATATTTGAACTATTTACTTTTCAATTATTATTTATTTTAAAATCTATTTAAGAATCGTTTTAGTTTTTATTTATTTTACATAATCATTTGGAATAACGAATTAGAATAATTCGAATTCTTTTAAAGTTAAAATAAACGTTTTTTTAATGAAAAGGGGGAACTATACTCATTATTTTAACGTTTTACAAAACATTTTTTCAATGCTTTTAAAAACATTTGTTTAATATTTTTTTCCTGCTTGGGTTATTACAATAGAAATGAAATATTTCTATTATGTGTGTATCTCGAATGAATAAAAAGATCGAGTGTAAGATTAGTGATTGAAATTTATTAAAAGAAATACTTGCGTGGCACTCTATTGTGGTTCATTAAGAAATTTGTCCGTCTTTCTCAAGGAATTCAGAGAACAACAATACGTTTACATTGTAAAGCTTAATTTGATGATTTCGTACTGCTGTTCTTTGAAATCATTGATTTACACTTGATTTATTTACTTATTTGCTTAAGAAAAGAAATGGCTTTTCACTAACGGATTAAATCATTATCAATCACTTTAACCATTTTGTTGATTAATTATTCGGCAATTGAAATCCATTTAAAGGAACACATGTTACTATGACACAGCACAGTTTATCCGATTATATCAAGCAATTAATCTATTTTATTGATTGTGGTTATATAACTTGACTGTAAAGCAACATTTACAAAATAATTGAGAATAATATTATTATTAAAACGGTTTTTAAACATTTGACAATATATTATTAGATAATGTTTCAAAAACATTTACACAATATTATGTGAGAACATTGATGAGCCATATAAAATCAATGTTTCAAAACGTTTATTTAATGTTTCTGCTTATTGGGTTTACATTATATTTACATTTATGTCACTTTTACCACAATAAATACGTAATAATTTTATGTGTTACATTTGCGTTTTTTGGCCTGCTTCTTTTATTTATATTTATATTTTTATAAAATTCAACTTCTTTATACTTTATAAAAGTTATGCATTTTTTTTTACTTTTGTCCTACATATGGAAAAGACTCAAATAATTATAAATAATATAAAATTTGGTATGACAAATTTAATATATACTATCTGAATTTGAACTTGATCTGCCGTAAAGTAAATCTAGCATATCGGATTAAATTTCTACTCGGGTTATTATAAATATATTTATAGTAATTAATACGAATCGTGCGTACTAAAATTTTGTTTTATTTTTAGTTAGTCTTATAGTTAGTTTTATAGTGACTCAGAATTTTTATTAAAAGACAGTGGAAACGTTATAGTTTTCTTAAATATTTTTGAATTCATTAAGCTGTTTCTACATATAATTGAATGTGTTAAACTTTTGTTGCATACACTTTTGAATAGGATAATTTTTTGTTGTATTAAATTTTGAGGTAATTGCTGATAATATATTTATTTTTAAACAGTCTTATTTGTAAATAATATTTTATAAATAAGGCTTTATAGGTCTTTTTTATAATGACACATTTTATAGCTAATTGCATTACTTTCACATTCATTTTTGAATTAATTTTTAAATAAATTTTTTTAAACTTTTGTTTTATACACTTTTGGGTTTTAATTGGTATATCTTCTCCATCTTTATAGACACAATGGTTATTATTAACAGTATTTCTCAAGTAATGCTCCTTAACATACAAATAATGGGTTACAAACCCAAGATGTGCGTTATTAATATAATTTACATGTTTATATTTTACAATTTATTTTATTTAAATTTTAACGTGTCCTGTTATTCCAATTTTCATATATACCATAATTTATGAAAATGTATTCAAGGATTACCAAGTCATAGCGTCTTAAATTCAACGATAACTGTTGACTGGTGAAAGCCAGCTAACACGATGGAAAGTTGTACCTTTCATCCAAATCTTCTAGTAATCCATCAGAGCAAAAAACATTAAATTTTTATTTATAAATCACGTAATTTATTTAATTAAAAATTTATATATAGTATTAAAAAATACACTTTAATTTATATGTATATAATATGTTATATCTTTGATTTAGTTTTTATTTTATTCTGCTTTAAACTCTCTTCTTTTTGTGAATGCTACTAAAATGTATTTCAATGTATATTTATAAACTTTTGCAATAAAAATTCAATGAACGAATAAAATTGTGCCGAAATAATAATAGTAACAATTATGTAGCAATTATCTAAATATTATGTTTTATTTATATATTTATTTCATAAATTTATTTATATATTTTAAATATATTTTCTTAACTTTTTGCTTATATATTTTTTAAATAAACTTAAAAATATATATATTTATAGTATTTTTTAAAATATTTATAATTTAATCAATTACCTTTTGTTTGATGGAACGTTTGAACATTCAATATTCGATATCTCCCAGAAATTTGCGCAGTTTTGCAGAAATCACAGTTGTAACAGTTTTATCAAAGAAGCACCGAGGATGCAAAAAATAGACGTTTTGTATGGAAATTTCACCGTATTTGTTTTAGTTATTTTTCTCTTACGCTATCTTTTATAAAGAGGCTCTATGCTTTGTAATGTTCGCTAGGTGACCGGCAAAAGTTGACTGCGGCTTCCAGTGCGCCCGAATTACCGAGCGCAGTGAGGAAACGTCAGATCGCGAAGTCTTAGCTACAGTGCAAGACGATCCGTCAGGATCTGGTGACAAGAAAATAACTAGAGAGAGTCTATATTGCGAGAACGTAAGATTTTTGATAAGGAAAGAAAGAGAAAGAACCTAATAATCTAATAAATTTGATGTTGCGGTTATTTCTTTGAATGAACATTATATAATTTTTTATAAAATACATATCGCCTATATAAAAATTAATTTCCGATAGTACTATAAATTTTAATTCGTGATTTAAAAAAAATTATGTTAGAAGAAAGTAGAAGAAAAAAGTATTGTATAAAAAGTAACTTAATATTTTTTATCCAAACCTTTTTCCTCTCAATTCAATGAAAATTATAATTAAATAACGAAAATACATTTTTGTATGAAATTATGCAAAATGTTTAACGCTATACAATCTTATTTCAACATTTAACATTACGAAAACATTCTCAAAACAGATATTTTCTGTGTGTATATATATATATATATATATGGCATAAGTACTATAATGTATCTTTTTTAAGTTCTTTTTAAATTTCCAGAATACCTTATGTACATTCCTTATAATTATAACAATGACAGTCATTAAGAGACCTATTTTTAAAGAGAAAGAGAGAAAGAAAAAGATTAAAAAAAACTTTTTCTGTTACATTCTTAATATTTTCTTCATTCTCTACTAACTGCATAGATATATACTCGCTTTATATCGCAATACAGATAATGCAAGAAAGTAGCTAAAATGAATGCGGTGAAACTTCGTTCCGGTACATAGCCTGTGATTACTATGTACACGATAACGGCAAGTGCACGTTGCAAAATTTACTTTGTAACAAATTCTTTAAATTGTACTTTGAATTGTTATACATCTTATTACTGGAAGTACAAAATATAGTAATTGAAAACTTATATTGTTTTTCTGTAATTTTAGTCAATTAAAACACAACAACACTTTACGCGTACATTTCTCACCAATATTTTTAAGAAAGTTATATTATTAAATCATACGTATATTTATATTATTAATGTAATATTTTTTATGCAGTGTGTTTGGTTATATTATACATACATAAAATAACTAAACTAGAATAACCAAAATAATAATTAAATATATACATACAGATTACAATTCTTATAATAATTAACAACGCGAGTATAATTTAAAATTATTTGTTTATAAACATTTTTATTAGCAATTTTATCTTTTTAAATGGAACATTTATTATAATTGAATAAAGTATTTCATAACAAATTGAGTAATGTTTAATAAAATGTCATTTTCACTTATATTGTGTTATTTGTGTGTTATTTGTGTGTTATTTTTAAATTTAAATGAAAAAACAAGATATTTCTAATATAAAAGTTTTTAAAAAAAAAATTATTTAATTCATTAATTTATACTTTTAAATCTTTAAAAAAATAACTTGTATTTGAAAAATTTGTTTGAAACCTTATTTAAAAAATAATGAACGTATAACATATAAAATGATAAATGTTTACTTTTAAACCAAAACATTATAATTAAGCACGAAATAAATTACCAACAATGAGAACTGCTAATTAAATAATTTTTTATTTACTAAATTTAAAAGAAAATATTCAACAATAACAGAGCAATTGCATAGTTTAAAAAAATAAATATAAAAATTTATATTTAAAACAGCATGTAATTGATAAAACAAATTTTAAGTATTATATGTTATTCTATCAAAAGTTAACAACGATAATTTTTAAAACATATGTATATGTATTTTTACATAATTTGATTCTTTTAATCATTTAAATTTACTTTTGTTGCATTAACTAAAATTATGTTACTATAATACATTAATATTTTAGTACCCTCTAAGGACATTACATAAAGTTTTTGTCGACCAAACAGTTTTGTCATTAAGTGACATGCGTATATTGCGTAAAATCAGAGACTATAAATATATGTCAGCAAATATTGCATGGTTACTAAGCTCTTCCATAGAAAGTTGTTTGACTAAAGCCTTGAACTGTGCGAAAATGCATATTAGTAAATATCTTTGTTTTTCATTGCCAAATAATGATAAGTGTCTTACTTTCAAATTATACTCCAATACAATTTATATTGGCTTTTTAATATATATACATACTTTACTTTTATTTAAAATATTTAATATTATATATAATTTTTTATTGAAGATACATACATTATATGCAGAATGAATTGAATGATTATCAAAGTGAATTTCAGTAGAACGCATGTGCGGAATTCTACGGTGTCTTCTCAGCCGTTGGGAGAAATGTAGGTAAATTGAAGGTGGAAACATTTCCCCACTTGCTAACTGGTGAAAGGATGACGCTGCCAAACTGGGTCGTTAACAATTGACTTGATGCATGAAGAGGAAAGAGAAATATAAGGGCGATATACTATATTATTGCCGTGAAAAGTTTTACACGACATCTTATAACAGCGTGTCTAATATATACATAGGATACAAAAGAAGGACGGAAATTTTTGTTCAATACCAATTTTTCTCACGTGTGTGTTTAACCATTCAAAACACTATGACTCATAATAAACACGCGAGATAACGAATAAAAATATGAGAATTGGTGTGAAGAATATTAACATTTTGTATAAAATTATAATAATATGGAATCGTTGAACTTTCAACGGCTGATGTTTTTTTTTTTAATTCCGTGAATAAATTTAGAAGTTTAAAAAAACTGTTTAATCTTTCTATAGAGAGGATTTATCAATTTTATTTAAGATTTTTGTATAACATATTAAACTTTTTAAAACTGATATTTTTTTCTTTTTTAACAGTTTTAAATATTAAAATTAGAAAAGTATAAAGCTAATATAAAAATGTTAATTTATTTTAAAAATATATTTTTATATGGTAATTTACAAAATTGATAAATAAAGTTATTATTTAGTTCAAGATTCAATTTTTCTGAACGGAGTATTTGATACAAATCGTCGAATAAAGAAACAGAAAATTGAAAAAAAATATTTTTTAATATAAAAAAGAATGTTTATATAATCCTAGAGTCATTAATTAAATAAATTAGAAAGATTATTTAAATAATTAAGGTTATGCAAAATAATGTTATTGTCAAAACCATATTTTCTAAACTGATAAAGTATTATAAGAATCAATCGTTCAATCACTTCATATAAAAAAAAGTCAACATTTTTTTGTTTTTATCACGATAAATTTGATTTCATAGATAGAAATTCGATTTTTTTATTGTAATTTACATTGAAAAATAATACAAACGTACAAAATATTATTTAAGAATATTATGACTATACAACACTAACTAAAAGTTATTATTGAACTTTCAAAATTACAGTCTTCTTATATTCATTTTTTTCTTTTCTGATCAACAAAAATGTTTAGTCGTGAAACCAGTTGCAAAGAATAAAATAATGAATAATTTGGTTTTTACTGTGGGTATATTCCGAAGGATATTAGCTTGATTTTTTTTCTTTCCAGATATTGGCAGCTTTTCAACTAAACCAAGAAGTGTTTCAAACCCATGTGTTATACATTATGATCAGTAATAACTTGTAAATAACTCATTCTCTTATGAGAAAATCTTTCTCAGAACTTTTATATAAATAGAAATATAATATTTTTCAGAAATATTAAGAAAATCTACACTTACATCTCTTCTTTATATTTAAGAAAATCTACATCTTTTTGTCAGAATTTGTCATATATGTATATAAATTCTGAAATATTATTCTAATATAAATAATTTAGACGAAAGATAAAAAACATTTCCTAAAAAGTTATAAAATTGTACAGAAATTTTGAAAACTGAAACTTACGTAAAAATTCTGAAAAATAATTATAATTTTAAAATTATAATTATTAAATTAGAATTTGCTTTACCATGTGCGTGATTTTCTTGGTGTCACGGCAGAATGGCATTTTTTTGCTACAGCACAAGGAATTACAGGAAAAAGGTCCTTGTAATGGTAAAACATGTGAGCTAAAAATAATATGAAAGAGGCAACAATTTTATTTAGTTTAAAAACAAATCACGACAAATTAAGTAAGTTTTTGGAACCAAGATTAGCGAAAACTATTCCGGGTACATTAAAATATCATGCGATTATTCCTGCGAGCAAAGATTAATTAATTTTTAAAAAATTCAGTTCTGATGAGGAACGAGACTTTTTTCCAAAAAATTATAGAAAAAAATAAGTATATAATATAAAACGCAGACTTTATAACTATTTTTTATTTTATAGTTATTTGTTAAAAATATATTATTTACGTAGTTCTAAATAATTGGCCAATAAAAATTGATATTATCTAATTTTTGGGTGAAATAATAATTTTGTATTAAAAAAAGTATTTGTTTTCAAGAAAATCCCATTGCGATCCCAAAATTTACTTTATGGTTCGATATTCTACATGTATTGAAGTATTTTTGAGAATTTTTTCAGATTTTTAAAAATGGATAAAATTCTTCATTTTTTTTATTTAAAACTAAAAAAATAATTTTTTTGATACTATTAAATTTTCCTCACTAAAATTAATATTTTTATTTGAAACTACGGGAAAAATCTTTAAAAAATCATATTTCTAAAAATTTTTAATTTTAGCTACAAATGTTAAAAAAAATTTTTTTTTTATTTTAAACGATAACCTGCAATATGTTTGATGCAATGTAATACTTATTGTTTTATCATTAATTTTATACAATACGTCCACTAACATTTTGTTATCATTTTAAAAATCTCAAACAGTTTACTTTTAAGTGGACCCCTTTCACGTAAAATGCCCCATATATGCTATTGATTTTTTATTGATTTAAATGAGAAAATAACATAAGGCGACGTTTTAAAACTTTTTTCTGTTGTTTCAGTAAAAGTTACCATTTTATATTTTTGCGAGCTGAATACGAATCCCGCAACAAGTTACTCCACGTCAGGTTATTGAAAAAAGTGAGATTAAAAATGTCAAAAACGACATTTTTTTATATATTTGCGATTTTTTACTAGCAAAGTTTTTTCTTCTTCCGTTTATATCATCTTAAAGTGTTAACTTTTAACTTTAAAATACATTCTTTTTAACGCCGTACGTTTTTCTTTTAGCAAATTAATCTCTGTATAGTTATACCAAGAACAACGGTGTTAACAAAAGTCCATTTTAACATAGCATAAACGGAAGCAGAAAAAATTTACTTTGCTAGCAAAAAGTTATAAATACTCAGCAAACAAAAATGAATTGATATGGATAAAAATGAAATTATTTTGACATTTTCAAATTTGCCCTTCAGATTTTTCAAATCTATTTGAATCCAAAAATAATATGAATTCAACATGATGAATAGCTCATTTCGTATTTCGTATTTCAATTCATTTGCATAAAAAGTAATATCCCACATAGCACGTAATATTGCAGTGATATCACAGCAATATCACTTTTACATTGCAATATTACAAATGAAATATTGCAGAAATATCACGAAATATTACTGTGATATCACAGTAATATCAAAATGTCCGCGAAAACGCATCACTGTAATATTACTGTGATATTTCATAGTAAAATTACTGTCATATTTCAAAATATTTCTGTGATGTTTATGTGATATTTAAATAATATTGCAAGAAATTAAATAAATAAATTATTTTAATTTATTTTATTTTTATTGTTATTCTTAATATTATTTTCAAATTGTTATATGTAATATATATTAGACATAGAAAAAAATAATTATATTTATTAAAACAATACAATAATGTAAACGTAATAAATGTTTAACTTACAAAAAAAATCTCTTGTATCCTTTTTCATTTTTGTTAAAAAAGATTCAATTTGAATTATAATTTTAATTTATGTTCAAGATTAAATAAAAATACAAAATATTATTTACATGTAAAAATATAAAATTTTATGTGGAACAGCGTTCCACACGTACCCCTTGAAAAAAAAGTTGATAAACTTGTTTCAATAAACTGATTACTGATCAGTAACTGATGATGTTTTATCAGTTAACTGACAAAATATAATCCGTTACTGATCAGAAATCAGTTCATTAAAACAAGTTTATCAACTTTTTTTTCAAGGGACGTCACATTGGGAAAAAAATTAGAACGAGTATTCGTTTCCAAATTACAACAAGCAACGATTTTCTTTAAAATCTCACTGAAGTGTGAGCTAGTGAGTCGTGGTGAGTCGGCTCGGTCGGCCGCAGTGGCGTCTAGATATAACACCTGTGGCTGCACTTGACTCACGAGAAGGTCTCCAGCGGCGCGGCCACCTAGCGGTGGTGCCAGTACTCACTTGTTTGCGTGGAGTCTTATACACACGGCGGGACCACACAGCGGGAGCGGCTGTGCACGCGCTCACTTGTTTCGTCGTATGTTGTGACGGTCGGTGACCGAGCCGCAACATTATATACATACATATAATTAATGAACATTATAAAATACCTAATTAATGATAGAATATATATAATCATATTTTTTAATAGAGTTGAAAAAAAAATGAAATCTAAAGAAAAATTTGTTGGAAATTTAATATTTTAAAAAATTTGAAAAACCTTTTACTGTGGTGTTTAATAGTCTAATCAATATTAATGAATAAACTATTTCACAAAATAATGTACCGAGCAATAAATATTAAACGACGTAAAAATGTATATTTTTTTCAAAAACTTCTAAATATACTTTAAAATATTTATTGCCAAGTGAATATTAAATGTGTATTAACAAAACTTTTTGTAAACATTTTTTTTAAATACTTTATGATAAAAATTTTTAAAAATTAAAATCGATTTTTGTGCTCCTGTAAAAATTATAAATGGTAATAAGACAAATACAAAGGTTTTTCTGTAATTTTTTAATAAAATCATTATTGATCGAGTTGTAAAGCAATAATTAAATTGATAGATTACATAGAAGAGCGTACATTATAGTTTATACATATATACAGTTTAAGGAATAAACTAAGTAAATATCTAAACTAATAATAAAGTTAATTAACTTTTTTTCTTAACTTTCACTTTTATTCCACGAAAGGGCAAAGACATAATTATTTTATTTGTAAGTTGATTTCTTCTATAGGATACCGAAATTACCAAGAATATTAAGGATACTAAAAATATCGAAATTAATCAAAGAGATAGTGACGTTGCATTAATAAGACATAATAAAAACGTCATTTGACATTACCTTGTTCTTTGGAATTAAATATTGCAACAATATATTGCAATGATATCAGTGGAATATTTCAATGTCATTATCACTGTGTAATATCACAGTAATATTTCTGTGATATTTCACAGTAATATGTAATATTTCTGTGATATTGCAATGATTCTGTGATATCACAGAAATATTACGTGCTATGTGGGATAATAAGGGCACGGATCTATGGGTTATAGATAAATTTTTGTGCTAATCCAGAAACATTATGATATCTTAAAGACGACTAAAAAACGTCTTACTAAAGTAACAAAAAAATGTCTTTAAGACGTTTTTAAAACGTCTTATGACCCGTCGTTATGACGTCTTATGACAACGTCTTTATGACGTTTATAAGACATCCCAAAAATGTCTTATTTTTCAATTTATTACGATTTTCAGACAAAGACATCTAAATGACCTCCTAAAGACGTCTTATTTTAGAGTACTATTAATCCTTTAATTAAAAAAATTTTTTTTAACAGATCTTATTTATTCTTATAGCTTAATCTGTATTCACTGTTTCGCATATAAGATACTGTTATACTAATTACAATTACGCATTATTTTACAATTTTTGAAAACGCATCGGCGAGATTTGAACCTAAAATTTCGGATTAACCTAATACGCGAATACTGAGCTAACCGTACACTCGTGATATCGTTAATAAAGTTATGGTATACTTGAAGTAAAGCTGATTTGAACAGGAAGAAAGAACTTACATGTTGAGTACCGCGCGAACTAGCTCTTTTAAATATCTAGTTATAATTGAATTGTAATATTTATTTTTCTATTTCAACAAAATATTGTATATTTTTAAATAATAATATGCATTACATTTAAAGCAGCTTAGAAACGCGATTGTCTTATATATACATACATAATAACATAATGCTAAATTAACATTCATCAAATAAATTGCTCAATTATTGTTCCCACAAATAATACAAATAAAACATAATTTTTTACTGAAAATATTTCATACATAATCGCAGTTATGCGTTTATAGTAAAATGACAACATATTATTAAATTGTGAATATAAATTATACAACAGCAACATGACAACATAACGATTACATTTAATTATTTGTAATTTTATGCTGTCATAATAGCACCATAAAGAATGCATAAAATGTTTGCATTCTATGTCCAGCACGCTTGTCTATCTGGATGGAACCTTATTTTATCAAAGCTCTCTGGGAGCTCAGCAATCCGAATTTTCTAGAAGCTTACCTTGTCGAATTTTAAATATACAAACAATATGAATATTATGTAATTATATAACCTCCAGATTGACATATGATTCTAACTAATTTTAATAAATTTTATGCAGTCGATAAATATTTCAAATGTCAAATAATAATAATATTTAACATCTAATAATATTTAATTTATTAACAATATAATTTTGTTTTATAATATTATCATCGCGGCGTTCGGGAAAAAAATTTTTAGTCGATAATATAGATAGCTGTTATAACAAACGCCAGAAATTGTCTTATAGAAGGTAATTTCAGACGTCTTTCAAGAAAGTCTTGAAGGTGTCTTCTAGACGTATTTTGAAAAAGTCGTAACGACGTATTAAAGAAAGTCTAAAAGACTTAGTCAAGTTTTAAAGACCTCTCTTTTAAGACGTATGGATATCTTTTAGACTTGCGTGTTATCTGTGAAGTAGACTTGTCAGACCCGGAGATAATTGAAGAGCGATGACATTATCGACTATAAATAGAAATTTGCGATGGCTCAGAAAACACTCATGTCTAAAAGACATCTAAAAATCGTCTTAAAAGTCTTTTAGACTTGTCCTTAAGATGTCTTTTTGACATTTTTTTAAAGATGCTTTTACGACTTTATCAAAAAACGTCTTGAAGACGACTTTAAGACTTTTTCGAAAGACGTCTTTTAGACTTGTTCTAAAGACGTTTTTTTGACATTTTTTAAGACACCTTTACGACTTTATCAAAAGACGTCTTGAAGACGTCTTTATAACTTTCTCTAAAGACATCTTTTAGACTTTTTTTTATATAAAATTCAAAATAATAATAGTAATATTATCTCAGGTTCGATCGCCGCAGATGAGATTTTTTACAATAAATCATTACGTTTTAATTGTTTTTACGATAATTAGTATCACCTTAAAATCTGTAAACTAATTGTAAAACATTATCGTTATACAATTTTTATTGTAAATATATTTTTTGTTCTTATTTTTTAGGTCTTTTATTCTTGTGTTATATATTTTTTGTGTTCACGAGAAATTTTAATTTATTTAATATATAGAAGTTTTGGTACATTAGTTTGCACAAGAGTAGTTGATTGGAGTGTGTGGTGACCATGACAAAGGCCGTTTGTGAACGCTGGTCTTAGGGTTTGTTATGCCGGTGTGAACTCGACTTAATTCGATTGCCTTTCCGTGGCTTCGGTGATGATGCAGCGAGCATAGAAGTCTCTGCGCGTTTTACTGTGGGGATCTTATAGTTGTTAAGGTAGTGGCTTATATTGTTAAAGGAACCGCGTATGAAATAGATTGTCATTAATTATTCAATTTAGTTCTAGCGTTGTGATTGCGTTCTCCTCCCCCTTCTGCCCCGTAATATTAAGAACCGCGCCCCTCTGCCATATGCTGAGTGACCCGTGGGCAGCTGTATTGCGTCGTGATTTCGCATCTTTAGATTTACAGAGGCGCGAGGAATCGCGCCTGGCACCCCTGACACCCCTAAGAATTACGTTTTAATTAGTGCCGCTTCCCGTCCCGAGATGCCGTGTTCTCACTACCTTACGGCCAAAGAGGATCCTGAGAGATGCCACGGCGGCCTTTTTCCTATAACGTTTGGAAACTCCCATACACTAGCGACGCACATCCATTTAGGCCGGAGTACTACAAATATCCATTTACGACTCGCCGTTAAAAACAGTGTAGATGTTAGCATGGACAACAACCCACATCCATTTCTCGTGAAATCGATGTGGGTTGTTGTCTATGCTAACATCCATTTTGCTCTTGACAAAAACTGATGCGTGTCCATGTCCTTCATGTCTACAATAGGGCTTGAGAATGTGCACAAATGATTAATTACGTGTACGTTTGGATAATTTTTTATTTATTATAATCTGAATTATTTTGATTAACATTGATATTAATACACATCAATATTATACGTTTATGCCCACATTTTGCATATTCATATTTTTACTTAAAAAAGGTATTTAATAGTAACAGAGAGAATTTGGTTTTTTAATAAAGAAACATTTTATTTTACGCAGTACTTTAAAATTAATTATAACATTGCATCATATAATGAAAAAGAAATAAATGTCTTTCTACTCTAAAATTCGCCAAGTTTATTATTTAAAAAAAAAGAATTTATTTCTTTTTTTTTAAAATAATTTCTTAATTGTAGTTTACAATTAAAAATACAGAGTTTTTACTTTGACGAATAATGAGAAACTGTCGCTGCGGTTCTTGACCCAGTAAGCAAGGAACATTAAATAAACGTTTTGAAACATTGATTTCTTGTGACTTTTATCGACATTCTTATATAATATTGTATACATGTTTTTAAAGCATTATCTAATAATGTGATAATTCCAAATGTTTAAAAAACGTTTCAATAATGTTGTTTTAAATATTTGTGCAACGTGTTTATATAATGTTATAAAAATGTTTTTAAGACATTACCTAAATAATGCGATATTTCCAAATGTTTAAGAAACGTTTTAATAATACTATTCCTAATGTTTTTTCAACGTTCTTATATAATATTGCATTAAATGGTTTTGAATCGTTGCTTTGCAATGAAATTGTATAACCATTTATAACCATCAATAAAATTGCGGTTGATTGCTTTTGATAACGTCGGATAAATGCATGCTGTGCGATAGTATGGTGTGTGTTTCTTTGAACGGATTTCAGTTGCCGAAAAATTGTTCAACAGTGTTCAATAGTAAGAAATTAAGAAAATTATTAATAAAATCAGTCAACCAGTTATTATTATCGGGTAAACGCGTGTGATAAAATAAAACATATTATGTTTCATCTTTTCTACATATATTCATTTAATCTATAGTTATACACACGTATTAATATAAAGTGTTCACAGATCATCACACGGGATCCAGTTCGCAGCAGTCGCAGAAGTCAAGCAACATTCACAACGCGGTCACAACTTGGATGGATAGCCACTTGGAAATTTCCAAGAGAAATTCCCCGAGATTTTTTTGCAAAAAGTGTTTCTAAAATATTACGAAAATTATGTTGTGCATTGGAATTATGTGGTGTAACTATATTAATATTTACATTTCAGAGAAATATTTACATTAATATTTACATTAAATATTGTTGAGATGTTAATACAATATTAGTGTGCTGTATGGGTAATGTTATATAATAAACATTATCAAAATGTTAAAAGAACGTTAGCAAAATGTTAATTGTAATTGTTACTTCAACGTTACAGAAACCTCTAAATTAATGTCAAAGTTTGTTGTATTGATGTTGATTACAACATTAAATATAACATTTGGAAACGTTACATATTATTAAATAACGTTGTAATAACATCACAGAAATGTGGTCTTTGAAAATGGAAGGTTCAATTATCTAAATGGAAGTTTCCTTCGTAACGGAAAATCAGATCATTAGTCATATAACAATGCTTTTAAGACCTATCTAATCGAAAAAGGAAAATGGTATCTAATCATTAGTACATTCCAAAAAGGGATACGTGGTCGCTGCCCACACCTCGATCCTTATAGAAAAATTTGATATATAATCAAATTTTATTGGTAAGCAGTCGTCTTAATATCTTAATTCCAAGTTTATTTCTTGATTTGGAGGATAAGCGGTAAAATAGGCGTGTTGTGTAGGTGCGCGATTCCCGAAGCTACATTAATTATAGCAATTTTCAAGTAGTTGTTTGAATAGATTGATAATACTGGAAAATAGTTCAATTTTATAGAAGAATACAAATAGGACAGAGCCAAGAGCTATATATCTTGTCAAATGTAAATACTACGTGAATGTTTTTTTCCAAGTAACAGTTCTTTTATATTCTGATATTCGTTCTGCTATGTTGTCTAGTTCGTCCAAAATTTTACCTAGAGTTTGCAAATGTTCTGGTTTAACGTGAATTTCTTTTATCAAATCCATTGATATATCAGTTATGTTATATTTCATTAGAGTTTCATTAATCGATTTTAAATTGATTACATGAATTGTTTTATGAGCCTCAATTCTGTCTTTTATTAAATTTTCTGGCTTTAAAGTTGCTGTGTTGAAAATTGCTGTACAATCTGGTTCTAAATGAATTATAAAATTTTGATATATTTGCACGTTACGAGAGATTTTATCGGAACAAAGTATATGCAAATTTTCTTCTCCAGGTGCAATTCCTATCCAATCCTAATTAGTAGAAGTTGGATCCATAACGTGTTTTGAATTTGGATGTACTTTGTTGTACATTTTTCTGTTTCACGCTTAGTAATTATTTCTGTTAAACAATTATCTTTTATTCCTAATTTATAATCCGGATACATTCGTTTTAGTAATTGATATTTTCCAAGTTTCTTTGCTAGGCTTAATTCTAGTTCGTTAATTGGCATAAAGGTAGTTCTAAATGGATCTAATAGAATAAGTTTTTGGGTTGTATCTATTATTGGTCTTAACCAACCATGTTTAGGAAAAGATATTACTTTGGTTAATTCTAAGATTTTGTCTTCTATTAATGGAATTACCAGTTAAATAATTAGTCGTTTCTCTGTTAATGCTATTGATATTTCACTTACGTCAATAAAAGTTGTATATTGTGTTTCTTCCAAAGGTACAGGGACATTATTTACATCCCAGTCGACACAATTTGTAACTGCTATATAATTTAGGAGTAACAATTTATAAAACAAATGTTTCATAATATTTACATCACAGCTATGTCTATTTACTGCTTTTTTCTATATAATATATTTGTGCAATTGTTTCATAGTATTAACATAACAAGTATGTAATGCACCATTATATAGTCAATATTGCAACATGATAATGTAGCAATATAAAATCAATATAATTAATTAGTTACATGATAATACTATTATTATATAGAATTTAATTATTGGAACTATAGACGTTTTATATATTGATGATAGGTTTTCTAACCTATACAATCGTCGACTTTAACGATTGATATTTCGGTTCGCAAGACAGAGCGACACTTTTTTCTGCTAGATTCGTTCATTTTGAGCGAAAACGCATCGAATGAGCCTAATTTCGTCAAAATCGGAGGTAAGGTGGAGTATTCTGAACAATTACCGTTGATTTTTCTACATTAAATATTAATGTTGCTGTAACGTTAAAACAACATTGAACAAATTATTATCGATATACAAAATAAGTCTGTGGACAAAAAAAAACTTGATCTACATCTTAATGATCAGACAATATCTTTTAAATGCTTTTTTAATGTTCAAAAAATTTTTTGTATTTTTAATTTAATTATTGTGTCATATAGACTTGTTTCTAATTGTATTCTTATTTATACGAATGACAGAAAAATTATTTCAAATGCTATTCCGCATTTGTAATAATTAGTAAAAAAACTATATTTTTATATATGTTTATATAAATATTATGCTTCCCAGCAAACACCACGTTACATGTAATGTAAATGTTAGTTGTAATTTCCCACTCAACAATGTAATTGTTATATAACACACTCGTAACACACACACTAACATTTACGTTACATGTAACGTTGTGTTTGGTGGGTTTAATTATACATGTTTCATCTTTTCTACATATATTTACCTAATCTATCAGTTAAATACGTATTAATATAAAGTGTTCACAGATTATCACGAGGGTTCCAGTTTGCAGCAGTCGCAGAAGTCAAGCAACGTCCACCGCGATCACGACTTGGATGAGTGGCCACTTGGGAATTTTCAAGAGAAAATTCCCGAGATTTTCTTTTGCGAAAAAAGTAAAATGCTACAAGAAAATGATTTTGCATTGAAATTATGTGGTGTAACCATATTAATATTTACATTTCAGAGAAATTTTAACATTGATTCAAGGGACATTAGACATTGCTGCAATATCTCATTAATATTACATGAGATGTTAATACAATATTAATGTGCTGTATGGGCTATGATCTACGGTGATTTATTTCAACATAAATAATTCGTCACTGTTACTTACGAAAAAGAGCAAAATTATGCTCTGTGGTTTTGTCCGTATGGACAATTATACTGTAGTAGTGTTCCTGCTACACTTTGTCACCAACAGTTTAGAATAGGCGCCGAAAAACGAAAAGTGGCGCCCTTGATCGGATACTCGCGCCTTCAGTCTCCTACGGTTCTATTCCGTTCCGCCATATCATTGTTTTTCTGTTGCACGCAACCAACAGTTAGTTCGTTTCTCTATTCGATTATTTTGCAGTGAATTATCGTTTTCGATATTGCTAAACATAAGCATAGGCATCGTTATCGTTCTGTGAGACGGGAACGAGATTCAAGAAATTCATCGAGAGATCCCGTCTATCAGACAGATCTCGACGCATCCTCAATAGAGGTTAGCTCACGCGCCTTGCGCGGGAACTCCCCTGCCCCCTCATCACAACGTGATGAGTTGACTTTGGTACTCAGGGAGATCCTCGCTTTTATGAGAGAGTACACCACCCCAAGGATTTCTGAAATAGACGCTTCGGTTCATATTCAGGACGTCGTACCAGAGGACATCGTACCGGGAAACATTGTTGCAAAGGACATAGTAACAGGACACGTCATGGTTGAGGACACTGATCTTCTCTGTTGGGGAGCGCTACAAATCTCTCATACAGAGGTTAACGGGCAGGCAGATAGGCAGACGGTTCTTCAAAACCGGGGCGGCGAACCAGGTATGTTCCTTCGTTACAGCAAAGAAGGAACATAACCGATTGCCTTATCGGACCATGCTTCTTTCTTTTTTCAGACCAACGGTGTCCATCGACAGTTCGCTTCGACCCCGAGGTAATTATTGCGAGCTCGCCAGATATAGATAAAGAAAATGACGCTTCTCTGATAAACGAATTGTTCGGAGAGCATCCAGTTTCAAATGAGTCTTGTAATGGTACGACTTTTCTCGCGGTCGCGGATTAGCTCGCCGGTGCCAGGGTCGAGAAAAGAAGGAACTCCGATTTGAAAAGAAATTAACAAAACATTTATTTTAAATCAATATCTCCTCACACTCTGTGATACAAAAATAAAAATTTATTAGGAAGAGAGGAAGTTAACACCTTCGGAACTCGTGTTCCCCGGAACGTTCACACGCGGAAAGAACTTAAACTAAATTATAGCGCTCGCGGTGTCGATCAAAATCTTAAGTCTAAATGCGAGACGCGGATCTTACAAACTAACGCTCGGAAAATATTACAAGTAACGCGGACTTAATGCTAACGCAACTTAATAACTAACGCTCGCCTGAGGAAGGGGTCAAGATACGCTCGCTTTGCTAGAAGGGCGCTTGTTCGGACGGAACGCTCGGGACGGAGGATATCCAAGGAAAATCCGGCGAGGAAGTTGTAACTCCGGGTAAACGCGTCGTCGCCGACCGAGTGAAATTATTTTAAATTTGCTCTGAAAATAAAACGAAAATTAAGAATCGAAATTACAAGATAGGTAACAGGTAAAGAAACGGGTAACCGAGTACGCCCGGTATCAGGAAGCCGAAAGCACCCGGCGCAAGAGTGCGGTACGGAATAACCGAGTACGCCCGGTATCAGGGGGCCGTAAACGGCCTGTGTCAGAAAGCCGAGAACGCCCGGCACTGGAGTGCGGATACCCGAGAACGTCCGGTGTCAGGAAGGCCGTGAACGGCCTGTGTCAGGAAGCCGAGAACGCTCGGCACAGGAGTGCGGATAACCGAGAACGCCCGGTGTCAGGGGTTTTCAGGAAACCGAGTACACCCGGTATAAGGAAGCCGAGAACACCCAGCCAAGGAGCTCCGAGTACTCCCGGAGTGTCGGTACCGGTGATTTGGAACCGACTGGTTGGTCCTTCCTGGTGTGGCTCCGTATTTATACCCTCCAGCCGCCCACGCAGTCGGAACCATGTGTTTACCCCACTTTTTGGCGTGCATCTACGCGGACGTGCCCGCGCAATGCTACGCGTGACGTCACGCGACCGGGCGCAAGAGCGAGCGAGATGGAGAACGGAACCGACGTCACGTGGCCGCGCGTGCGAGTGAGCGAGACGGAGAATACTGACGTCACGTGATCGGGTGTGCGAGTAAAAGAGACGGAACGATATGTTATAATCCGGCGTGCGAGCGAAAAAGAGATATAATTTACCTGCGTAACGATACTATCGTTACAATCTCCTTGAGACCCTACGGTTTTCGAATCTACTAAAGATGAAGTTCGCTCGGGTCTGAAAGAAGAGCTGTGTACAAATCTGCTCTCAAAATTCGAAATTAAAGGAAGTTTAGCAGATATCAGACCCCCTAAATTAAACAACAAAATAAGGTCGGCGTTGTCAAAACATCATAGAGTCTTAAAGCGGGACGAATACCAATGTAAAGCTCAGCTACAGGTAGGCGCTTGCCTCAACGCTTTTGGCTCAGGAATTTTAGATATCTTGAAAGCCTATCAAGGCCGACTTTTGCAGCCGAATGTAAAATCTGCTATTGCAAAATTGGCGGATGGCATCCACCTACTGGCGGACCACCAGTATAGGCTGTCCCTAGACAATCAGTCATCAAGCCATGTCTGACATTTGTAGGAAAGTTAGCAGCCGATCAATCCGCAGTCGACGAATGGCTCTTTGGCTCGACTTTTGCAGAAGGTTTGAAGTCAGCCCAAGCTTGTGAAAAAGCAGGCAAAAACCTATCGAGGTTTTCTTCAGGATCTAGTGCTTTGACTGAAACAGGCTGTCAACTTAGTCAACAACAACCAACAAAGCAGCTCCTAACCTATAAGGGAAACCGCAAAGCCCCTGTGTCGAAACAAGCACTCACAGTTCGCAGCATAGGGGCCAGAACGAAGTCGGACCGATCCCGCAGCACTCGCCACCGATCTTGCTCCCGGACACGATCTCACCGTTAGAAGAAGTAAAAACGGCTGGTAGACTCTCAAAATATATATTGCAGTGGAAAAAGGTAACGCGGGATGCAGAGGTATTAAAAGCGATTCGAGGCTATGAAATACCCTTCTCCTCACCCCCGCCTATTCGTAATCGTTTACAAAAGCCGAATTTCTCTACAGCCATGGCCGAGCCCTGCGGTAAAGAAATTCTGCGCCTACTTTTGAAGGGTGCTATAACAACCACTTCACCCTCTGCGGATCAATTTTTATCACAATTCTTTCTCATAGAAAAGACATCGGGTGGAATGAGTTTTATCTTGAACTTAAAAGATTTGAATTATTTTTTATCTCCCCCTCATTTTCAGTTTGAGGATTGGCGCATGGTGATTCAATTGATGGTCCAGGATTCATGGATGACGACTATAGATTTGGAAGATGCTTACTTACTCGTCCCAATCTCTCCCAGAAGTCGCCGTTTTCTCCGTTTTCAGTGGCGTAGCGTCACGTATGAGTTCGCAGCCTTGCCTTTTGGGCTCTCCACAGCACGATATATATTCATCAAAATTTTGAGACCAGTGTTGGCCCGATTGCGGAATGAAGAATTTTGCTCGGTTGTCTATCTGGATGATCTTCTGCTTTTCGGGTCCTCGCGGGAGGACTGCTTGGAAAATCTAAACGCTTCCATGAACTTGCTTTCGTCTTTAGGTTTCTTTATTAATTTTTCGAAAGCGCAACTTATTCCTGCACAATCCTGCAAATACTTGGGGTTTATTTTTAATTCCATGGCGCAGTCGATTGCGATTCCCCCCAAAAGGCGCTCAGCTCTTTTTAAAATGATCTCCGATTTCTCAAGAAAATCTAAATGCCGAATTAAAGATTTTGCAAGCATGATCGGCTCGCTAATTTCAATATGTCCGGCGGTGCAGTACGGACTCCTGTATACTAAAGAATTCGAGAGAGCACTAAGGGATGAAAACGGTAATTATATAGCAAAACAAATCTGGTCATGATGCAAAAAGCGTAGTATTTTGTTATTTGCATCTTATATTGCCTCGATCGATAACTCTATCGCTGATCGAGAATCTAGAATAGTGAGTCTAAATACTGAGTGGTCCTTATCACAAGCCGCCTTTTCGATGATTCGGTCACAATTTGGCCCTTTTGACATAGATCTATTTGCTTCAATTATTAATGCAAAATGTGCAACTTACGTATCTTGGTTCCCAGATCTGGACTCTATAGGAGTAAATGCATTTACATTTTCTTGGTCAGGTGTAAAATTTTTTGCATTTTCTCCTTTCATTTTAATACCTTGAGTCCTTCGGAAAATTATAAACAATAAGGCGAAGGGTGTTGTGGTAGTGCCCTGGTGGCCTTCACAAGTTTGGTTTCCCTTGTTTTGCCGTCTTCTAACCATAATATTCTCGCCATCTTACGATTTCCTCTCTTCTCTTTTCAGAGACCACCACCCTGCATGGAGAACTCTTTCTTGGCGGCAGGGAGCTTATCCGGCTAGCCTTTCAAAATCGAGAAGTTCCGCAGAGGGCTCTGGAGGCTATGTTAGCTTCATTATCTAGTTCAACAGTTAGGCAATACTCTAAGCTTTTGAAAGACTGGTGGTTTTATTGCCAATCCATTTTAATTTTTCCTTTCGCACCAAGCCCTGCTCAATTTTTAGAGTTTTTAGCTCAAGAGCTGCAACAAGCAAACTCATACTCAACAATTAACACCATGCATAACGCTATTTCTCTTATTACGCATAACGAGATAGGAAATCACGCGTTAATAAAACGCTTTTGTAAAGGAGTAGGAGTCCTGAAACCTCCTCGCCCTCGTTTTGACCTTATTTGGGATCCGGCTCCAGTACTAGCTAAACTCGCCTGGTTCCCTTATGATTTGCTTTCGCTTGATGTTATTACAAAGAAATTGGTCCTACTCCTCGCTTTGGGCACCAGTCAACGTGTACAGACGTTGCGTCTTTTAAACTACCTCAAATTTTTATGGGGAATAAACTTGTTATCAAAGTACTAGGGCGTATTGAAACATCCGCCCAAGGTCGTTCACAACCGTCCTTCTCGTTCTCTCCATTTGAAGGTAACGAAAGTCTTTGCATTTACAAATTAGCTAAACATTATTTAGAGGTAACCCAAAATTTACGAACTTCCTCGGACGATTCTTTTTTTATTCCCTTTGTTCGCCCTCACAGGGCCGTTGGTCAACAGACGATTAGTCGCTGGTTACGTTCGAGCCTAGAAGACTGTGGAGTTAGGACCGATTTCTTCGCATCACACAGTACGCGCCACGCTTCAACTTCTCGGGCAGCCCAAAAAGGAGTAACTTTAGATTTAATAAAACGGGCTGCAGGTTGGTCGGGGTCATCCCAAATTTTCGCGCGTTTTTATAACCGTCCAATTATAAATCCGGAAGAATTCAGCAATTCCGTCCTAAAGCCTTAAATATTCATAGGTCTTACTGAATTTGAAAGATTCATACATAAAATTTTTACACCTTATAGATAAGATTTTATAGATAAGAGCAGGAGTACTTGAAGCTATTTTAGAACCTGCGAAAAGCGTTTATCCTCTCTTTCTATTCCGTTACTTGGTAATCTAGGTTTTAATAGCGCATAAACGTGTAATGTCATTAAGTTACTGACAAGAAATATCGACAAGATATATTCTTTTTGTATTAAGATGTTCAATAAACAGAAAAACTAACGAGAAGGATCTAGTTTTATTCTCTTTCTTCAGAACGCAAATTGCCTTCTAAACATCTACAGTATAATTGTCCATACGGACAAAACCACAGAGCATAATTGTAAAATTAAACGAACTTACCGAGTAAAGTTCGATTTGAATTATGCTTGTGGTTTTGTCCGTATGGACCTTTTTTCCCTCCCATAATAGAATTTTTTCCCACCCAATCTTAAAATTTATTTAGGCGATTTGCTTTATTCTCTGAACAAATGATGTGGCGGAACGGAATAGAACCGTAGGAGACTGAAGGCGCGAGTATCCGATCAAGGGCGCCACCTTTCGTTTTTCGACGCCTATTCTAAACTGTTGGTGACAAAGTGTAGCAGGAACACTACTACAGTATAATTGTCAATACGGACAAAACCACAAGCATAATTCAAATCGAATTTCACTCGGTGAGTTCGTTTGATTTTACAATTATAATATAGCTACAATATTGCAGCAACTTTCACGTTATATAAAACAAGATATTGAAATATATAACTATTATATAGTGAACATATAACTGTGTCGACTGGGATGTTTATGTTGCTTTTGAATGTTAAATGATTTCTTTGGTGGTAAAATGTAGGGTTCAATAGTCCCATGTCTTCCGTCCACGATTAGTTTTTTCGCTTTTCTGAATTTGTTAGTAAATTTTCTTAACTTTTCGTCTAAGTCTAGTAGTGCCTTATCTATACAAATATTCATTTTGTTAATTAAAGTCGAGTTCTTAAGGTGATTAAAACGATCATTTATACGATATATCGATTGTAATGTAACGTCAATAGTTTTTTCATTACTATCCAGAGATTTAAGTATTATGCTTGTTTGATTCTTTACATATTGTATAACATTTTTCTGATCCTTATATAAACTATCTAATTCTTTGTTATAATAACTGGCATCAGCATCGTATAAAGTTCCGAATAACGTTTTATTTATTTCTCCTACAAAGTCAAATAATCGGCGCTTAACTCTTGACGTCGTTCGAAGTCCTGCAAAATAAAATACGTTCTCTAGATCATTCGCAATCTCTTTCAAATAATCTAATCTTTTAGTAATACGACTTCTGGATGAACAAATCCAACTCTGTTTACAGAGACATTTTTTAGACAATTCTGTATATGTATTTTTAAGCATTTGGTAATTTTGTTTAAATTCAAATAAATTGTATCCTATTACAATTTTCCATTGTTCGTGATATAATTTTACTTTACCTAACGTTTCAAGGTATATACCTACGTCGTTATTTAATTGTTGAATTGAATATTTTTTTACGCTGCTAACAAGATGACCCTGAAGTGTTAGGAGGAAAAAGATCGGAACGATTCGTAATTCGATCGCCTGAAATAAAGGGTTTCATGTCACTTCTATGGTATTGTTTAATTTCTCTTTTCTCTCTAATATAATATGTTATAAAATTATCGTGTCGAACAACAGAAAATGGATCTTTCCATTGTGGTTCGAACGATTTAGCATTGAAGTTTTTTACAAGCAACAAATCATTGTTTTCGATTGTGCGTACGTTTTTGTAGAAAAATTATCGTTTTGATATTCGCGTATGCTCCTACGCGTTTCCTCCAATTTATTTTTGTACGAAGATTTTCAATTTGTTGTTGATGAGTTAACCTTTCATCTTCTTCGCTGAAGATGTGATTAGGTTTTCTACCAAATTGTAATTTGTAGGGCGTATAGCCCGTATTAATCATGCAATTATACGTGAGCATCGCTTGGGGTAGTATTATATCCCATTGCTTATTTTCGTTAATGTAATGTCTTATATAGGATGTCCCAGAAAGCTCGCATCCCATATTAAGAGAAGATTCTTTGGAAAATTCTAAGAAAAAATCTTAATACAAAAATGTCAAGGGTATAACGGTTTGCCCGTAGGGATCTGGAGTCGTTTCGAGGCCTCCCGAGGCTGTGCAACGACTCCAGATACAGGAATTGACGTTCCTGCGGTTCCCGAGCTTGCTAGGGAGTCTGCGGTCTCTCGTAGGCCGCAGATTCAGGGATTTCAGCGACCCTGGCGCCCGAGCTGACACACCGTAATCCGTCACGCGCTGAAACTACGTGCGGGGCGGACCGGGGGCCTGGGCTTCACCGCCTGGGCCGCGAGGAGTAAACCTCTATAAAAAATCCAAGGGTGGCGTCCGTGGCGTGGGGCTCTGGGCCGTGTAGCAGCGGTGCTGGGCTCCGCGTCGCAGACGCCAACTTCTTGAGTACGATGGCAGTAGCTGTGAGGGGTTGAAGTGGGGGGTCCGTAGGGGTCCGGGGTCGATCCGTGGCCTTCCGAGGCTGCGGACCGACGCCGGATACAGGAAGCGGCGTTCCTGCGGTTCCCGAGCTCGTTAGGGGGTCTGCGGTCTCTCGTAGGCCGCAGACTCAGGGACTTCAGCCACCCTGGCGCCTGAGCTGGTATACCGTAATCCGTCACGTGCTGAAATTACGCGCGGGACAGACCGGTGGCCTGGGCCTCACCGCCCGGGCTGCGAGGAGTAAACCTCTATGAAAAATCCAAGGGCGTCCGTGGCGCGGGGTGTCGCTCCGTGTAACAGCGGGGCGGTGCTTCATATCTCGGACGCCAGTTTCTTCAGTTGGTCGGCAGCGTGCTGCCTGGGTGGGGGTGCCGGTCCGGGGTGGTCCCGGGCGGGTGCTTGCGCCCGTCCGGGACCTCCCCGGGCCGTCTCCCCCGCCTTGGTGGATCCGTCTGCCCATGGTTTGCCTCGGGCCGATGGTCCCCGGACATCGGCCTGAGTAGGCTCCGGGGCGATGGTGGGGTTCCCCTCGTTAAATAAGACCCCTTTATGGAATATTTACATGGGCAGGCAAAAAAAGAAGCTACCACCCAGGGGTGAACGGACACCCCAGGGCCGGCATGGGGGGGCTATGGTCCCGGGTCCTCCCTTGTCGACATCGAACGACGGGCGGTCGAGCGGAGTGCCCGCAGGCTCCGCCAACCACAGTGCGACTGTGGAAGCTGATGATTACGAGCCCGATCCTGAACTGATGAGACGGGTGCTTCGGGCCAATAAACAATTTGGTCAGATTGGGAGCGCCTTGACCAAATGTTGAGGCGCCGTGGGATCGACCCTCGGTATGCGCCGAGTAAGGACTGGTTTGATGTGATGTTCATCTACACCGATAAACTCCTGCTCGAGGGTAACTATGAGGAAAGTGAATTGGATTCGGGGAAGTTTGTTTCCTCCTCTGAGGACGAGAACGAGGATGGAATAGGACCGGATCAACCGGTCGTGGCTCCCGCTCTGGGGGTCGCGGGGGGGGGCGGTTTTGCTGCCCGGCTCGGGGTTGAGCCGGCAGATAAGGCCGAGGCCCCCGTACCTCCTACTGGGGAGTCTTCGGGCCGATCACCCGGCGAACGTCGCAAGGCGGACGCCGGGGGACCTGGCCTTGGCAGCGGGGCGCGTCGTTCGCGCTCCCTGTCTCCGAACCGGCTGCTCGGCGGAAGCCGCCGGACAGTCTGGCGGAGACATGGGGGTGCATTGATCGCGCTCGCGTTCGCCGATACGCATCCGCGGAGGTGGCCTGGGGAACGAGGGTAAGGCCAACTCACCCAGTGAGTCTCCTCAGGGCGCCGACAAGGATGTGGATCGGTCCAACGAGGGAGAGGGTGGGATGACTAGGGCCCCCAGGGATCCGGTCGCCCCCCCGGCCGAGCCTCCGGAGGAGGTGGTGGCCAAACCCCGGATATTCCGGGAGTGCCTGCCGAATCCGGGGAACGACGGGACAGAAAACGGGGCCGTGGCCGACCCTGTCTGGACGGGACGGGACCATTCAGGTCTCCGTCTCCGTTGTCGGACGGGGCGGATGTGGAAGACCGCCTGGGGGTACCCCTGGAAGGGTATAGGGCCTGACGGCTCAGGGCTAACGTGATACGTAGCTCTGAGTCGGAGGGCGAGACATCACCGGGGGGATCTGATGCGCGGCCTCGGCAGCGCATCAAGATCCCCCCACCCCCCTGTTCACTCCCGAACAGAGGCGGGAGCTGGACAGGGAGCTGGGGGTTATATCCCGCAGCACGACAACCGATTTGGCCGGTCTGGCCGACGGTTGGCTGCGGGAGGTGGAAAATGCCCGGACTAAGTGCACCAAGCTCGGGATGCATGGTGCCTTGTCCGGGCAAATTAAGAAGAACACGCATCTCGCCCAGGAGGCGGTCATGACTATCGGGCCATGGGTCGCCTCGGGCGAGATGACGGATACGACAAAGTCAGGGCTGCGGCGCGCGAGGAGGAGATCAGAATCCTCCGCGCCGAGGTCGAGGAGCTGCGGGGGCAGCTGGGGGTCGCGAAAAGAGCACTCGTGCTCGGATCGGGGTCCTCGGCTGCGTCCCGCAGTGATGGGGGGGGGATCGTCCCGCCCCCCGTCGACCCCGGCGGCTGTCCCTGTCCCCGACCCCTCTTCTTTCGAGGAGAGGACGATCGGGCTGCTGGGGCAGCTGGCGGGCTCGGTGGGGGAGCTGGAGAGGCGCCTGGCGCGGGTCGAGGAGGGGGCTATTACGGCCTCCTTCCTAGCCGACGCTGGAGCGAAACGGGTGAGAGGGGGACGCCAGGGGGATCGGGCTCCGCGGGAGGAGCCCCTGCCCCCGAGCCCCTCAGTAGCCCCGCGGATTCGCCTGCTCCGGCTCCGTCAACGGACGGAGTGGGCGGCCATGGTTGGCCGCAAAGAGAAAAGGAAGGCTGCAGCGGGGGGAGGGGGCGCCGGCGAAAAAGCCAGCTCCCGCCCCTGCAGCCCCGAAGAGCGGCCGGGGTTGTCTCCTTCCCCGGCCGGGCGTCGCTGGGACTGGTGCCTCGGCAGGGGCGGGCGCGGCATTACCGCGCCCCCACTCGCCGGGGTCGCAGCCCAGCAAGAAGAAAAAGAAAAGGCGGCCTAAGGGGGTCAGCCGGGGGTGGGCCGCCGCCGTCACGGGCGGCGACCGCTGCCCCGGCTAAGGTGGGGAGGCGGATCCCGAAGTCCTCCGTGATTGCGATCACGGTGGAGCCGGGGTGTGCCTCCTACACCGACATCATAAAGAGGTCCAGGGCGGCGATCGACCTGAGGGACATCCTCCCTCAGCCCGAACTGGGCCTCAAATTCAGGGTGTCTCAGGCCGGGGGTGTCCTTCTGGAGATCCCCGGCTCGGAGAGCCGGCCGGCGGCGGAGCGCCTCGCGGCCGAGATGTCGCGTGTGGCCGGGGGCCCAGGCATCAGGATTACTTGCCCTATGCGTAGGATGGGAGTCCAGGTGTCCGGGTTCCTCGATTCCACCGAGCCGGAGGAGGTGGCGGCGGCGCTGGCAGGCGCCGGAGCCTGCAGCGCCGCCGAGATCAAGGTCAGCAGAGTTACTCGCGGCCGTCGGGGCATGGGCTCTGTGATCGCACAGTGCCCGGTCGCGGCGGCTGCGAGGCTCGCCAAGGTGGGGCGAGTGGCCCTGGGCTGGGCGGCTGCACACGTGGAGGCGCTTAAGGCGCTTCTGCAGCGCTGCTACCGCTGCTTGGCTCAGGGCCATATGCAGCACCGGTGTCCCGGTTATTCAGACCGGTCCCGGTGCTGCTTCAACTGCGGCGGGGAGGATCATACTCGGGCTCAGTGCGCTATACAGCCGTTCTGTCCCGAGTGTGCCTCCCGCAACAAGGCGGCCGGCCACTGTCCTGGTGGTCCGGGCTGCCACAAGATACCCCCTGCGCCAAGGAAGGCTGGGGGGCCTCCTCCCTCCACCCTGGATCCGGGGTGGGCGGAGGAGATAGAGGTGGAGCGGCCTCCGTCACCGCCGGACACCGGCGCTGCTCACGGCGCTCAGGCCGTTGGGGGCGACGGTCCGGCGAGGGCCGAGGCCGCCGAGGGGGTGCGTCTGCCGCGGCGGGGTCCCTGTCGATGGGGCCCCATCCGCGGGAGACGCTCGGCTGCCGGGGTCCACCTCAGACTCGTCTGAGTCCGGGGAGGAGCCCCCGCCGCCCAAGACGCGCGCGGTTGATGAGACCGGAGCGCCAGACGCTATAAGCGTGAGCAGTCACGCTTCCGGGGAGAACCTCCCCGTGGCCAGAGTGATTCTTTCACCCCTCCCCCGCCAACTCCCGCAGAGGGAGCGGAGGAGGAGTAAGGCCACGAGGGAAGAGAGGCCCAAGAGAGGCGCGCCCAGTGCGCCTTCCCCGGGGCCGCCCGTCCTCGGCAAGGGGAAGCGGCGATAGTGCTGCTTCTCGGGTGCCCGCTCCTAGCTGCCCCTAGCGCTCGTGGGATGCGACGAGACGGGGCTCGGCGCTAGGCGAGACGTATCTCCCCTGGCGCCCGGCCTGCCCACTTGAGCACCGTGGACGGGAGGAGGTGGGGCGGGCGGCGGCGACCGCTCGTCCCTCGGCGTGGGGCTCGCACCGGCGATATGTCGGGAGCGGCCCCATGGCCCTAAATGGACGCGGGGGTGCGTGATGCCTCGCTCCGCACCCCCGGGGTCGGGCTAGGCCCTACTGGCTGACGTATCTCGGCTGGGCCAGCAAAGCCCGACTCCCAACTCGACGAACTGGCACGTCGGGGAGCTCCATGCTCCGACCCCCGGTGGAGGGATCTGAGTGTGTGCCTTAGCAATCCCGGTCCTCCACGCAATGGGGTGAGATGGGCTCGGTGGGTTTTTAGTGGGTAGGCGGGCCGGGCCTCGCCAACTTTCTGCCGCATAAGCGGTCTGTGCCGGCGAGAGGTACCGCGTCTCGAGTCCTACACTTCCGTGGTCTAGCCAACCCGGGGTGCCATGAGCATTTTCCCCCCGTTAAAAAAAAAGGGTATAACGGTTTTCAAATTATTCACGATTAAAATTTACGAATCACTGAGCTGACATTTTACGCGCTCAGGCATGGTGACATGACAAAGATACCACAAGGGTACCTATTGATCCCCCCAAAAAGCCGAGGTCGTCTGATTTGCCGGACCTCAGGTGAGGGGACCACCACGTGGGGCCCAGCTGACCGTGGAGGGGGTTCGAGTCCCAATCGGGACCCAGATAAGATATCTGGGTCTCGTCCTCGACAGCAAATGGACGTTCGTGCCACACTTCCTGCGGCTAGTCTCTCGAGTGCGAGTGGTGTCTGCCTGCCTTGGCAGGCTCATGCGCAATCTCGGAGGACCCGGAGGGGAGGCTCGCCGCCTCTATCATAGGGTGGTCCAGTCAATCGCGCTGTATGGCGCCCCCGTGTGGTACTCCGATATGGCGGCCAGCCGTCGCTTAAGGACGCTTTTACAGAGCGCCCAGCGGGGGCTGGTCGTCCGGGCCGCACGGGGATACTGGACCATCGCCACTATGGCGGCGATGCTAGTTGCCAGGGCGCTCCCGTAGGTGCTTGAGGCGCGCGTGTACGCAGATGCGTACGCAGAAAGATGCGTGCGCCGTCGGGACCCCGCGGTGGCGCTTTGGACACCAAAAGAGCAGGAAGTGTGGCGCCTCAATGCGAGACGACTTGCTGTCGAAGATTAGGGCGAGTGTCTGTCCCTAGATGGTCCGGGCTCTCGTGCCGTCGGCGCCATCGGGCCAGTTTTGAAGAAATGGGTGGGCCAGCGGCGCTACGGACTCCTCACGTTCAGGCTGGTGCAGACGCTCACCGAGCATGGTTGCTGAGTACCTGCATCGAATAGGCAGAGAACCCACCAGGATGTGCCACCACTGCAGGGCTTGGATAGACTCGGCAAATCACACCTTGCTGGAGTGTCCAGCATAGGAGGTTGACCATCGGGTCTTATTCCGGGCCCTGAGAGTTAATGCGGCGAACTTCTCCCTGGAGAGCATGGTGAGTGCCATGGTCGAAGCGGAGGAAAAATGGGGAGCCGCGCTCTCCTTCTGTGAGTCTGTTATTTCACAGAAGGAGAGCGACGAGAGAAGGAGAGAGTCGGCCCCGAACGCCGCTCCCTCGAGAAAGAAGCGACCGGGGAGAAGAGCCCAGGCATACGCTCGGGTCTCGTAACCCCCGTCAAGTCACGGGCTGGAGGGACGAATGGGCGAGAGGTGCCTGGCCCTCCAGCCCGAGACTGCTGGGAGCTGCAGGAATCGGGCGCGGGGGCGCTCAATCCCATTGCATGCAGTTCCACGGCAGGGGAGACTGTTGCATGGTCCCGCAACGGTCTCCAGATACGACGGCCTTCTCCCATTTCTTGGGAGGAGGAAAGAGACTCGGAGGGCGCCCGTTGAAGAATGCCTTGCAACCCCGGGGCGCCCTCCACGTCTCATGTGAAGATGGACCACCATGTGGTTTTAGCCGGTAAGAGTCCGGCATAACCGCTTTCCTCTCTCCCGGGAGGGAAGGGTATCCATGAGGATTTCCCCATGTAAAAAAGGATACCTCTTGACATTAAGATAGTCATATAAATACGCAATGACATTTATATTAAGAAATTACTACTATGGGAAACATATTTGTACATTACATATGCACAATTAATGTTTTCAACAAAATATCAATTCAATAACAAGATGTTACGATAGCCGTTGGGTCAGCTGTCAAAATAAATTCAACACCATGTTCGTATGATAAGAACTTTTATGGTAACATATGGATAATATCAATAATTTATGCGATGATATAAAAAAAATTAAATATGTTGATGAAGTAGAATTCAGACATATCAAATTATGTCTATTTGACATTATCGTGTTTATATCAATTAAATTACGGATTTACATTTTTAATAGTTAAAAATGTAAATAAATTATCGATATTATCGATATGTTACCATAAAAGTTCTTATCATATGAACATGGTAATGAATTTATTTTGACAGCTGACACAACGGCTATCGTAACATCTTGTTATTGAAGTGATATTTTGTTGAAAACATTAATTGTGCATATGTAATGTACAAATATGTTTCCTATAGTAATAATTTCTTAATATAAATATCATTGCGTATTGATATAACAACCTCAATGTTAAGAGGTACCCTTGTGGTACCTTTATCGTGTCACCATACCTGAGCGCGCGAAATGTCAGCTCAGTGATTCGTAAATTTTAATCGCGAATAATTTGAAAACCATTGTACCCTTGACATTTTTGTATTAAGATTTTTTTCTTAGAATTTTCCAAAGAATACGCTCTTAAAATGAGATGCGAGCTTTCTGGGACACCCTGTATATTCTGTTAGTATTAAATGCGATCTCTCATTTTTCCCGTTCGATTGCGGGTGGTAGACCGACGTGAGTACGCGTTTGATGTGCAATTTATCGCATAGAATGTTAAATTCATTTGAGGTGAATTCTTGAGCGTTGTCGGAGAGAAGTTCTTTTGGTTTACCGAAATATCGGTGCCATGAATACCATAATGACCTGATAATCGCGGCTGTCGATTTATCTAACAGGAGTTCTACTAGAATGTATCGGGTTAGATAATCTTGAGTGACAAGAATGTATCGGTTTCCTCTGCTCGTTATTTCAAATGGGCCCATAATGTTAATGGATATTTTCTCGTTGAGAGCTTGAGGAATATCCGGTGTGGAATAAATGTAAGGTTTTTGGGTAGCTGGCTTGTTAAATTGACATGTCTCGCATTTGTTGATAAATTCTTTGACGTCTACAGTTATATTGGGTCAATTATATTTTTGTTTTTTTTTGTAGCGTTTTTTCTACTGAGTAATGGCCACCTAATATACTCAAATAAGCGTCTCATATTATTTCATCTTTATTTGTAATTTCCGGCAAATATTTAGAAACATACACTACTCAAAAGAAAATAGGGAACACTTTCCAGACACCAAAAATTAGGCTATTTTCAAATGACTGTAACTCGGTGAAAAATCATCGTAGATAAAAAATAAAAAAAGCATTTTGAAGCTTGAAGATCCAACTTTAACGCTCTATCAGCAGATTTTCAAAATTCTTTTAACTTCCTTGTCTTATGCAGTAAAAAAGCACACCCTGTTTTGTTCCTTAAAATTTCGTATTTTTGACACTTTGCAGCTCGACCAACAAATTTTTTTCGAACAATTCAAGTAAAGCTTCATAAACTACAACATTTTGCCTACAAAATGCTTTTTTTAAAATTTCTCTACGATTTTTTTTGACCGAGTTACGCTACTTTGAAGCTAAACCTGCATTTTTTACAAATGATATCCGTACTCCGTGAAAAATCATCGTAGACAAAAAATCAAAAAACCATTTTAAAGCTCGAAGTTCCAGCTTTAACATGCTGTTAATGGTTTTCAAAAATTTTCTCAATTTCTTAGTACTATGCCCCAAAAAAGATACACTGTTTTTTCCTTAAAATAACGTATTTTTAACAGCCTGTAGCTCAATAAAAAAATTTTTCTCGACAAATCCAATGCAAGTGCCATAAAGTATGACATTTTCTCTACAAAATGCTTTTTTTAAAGTTTTCTCTACGATTTTTTTTGACCGAGTTACAAGACTTTGAAGATATACATTTTTTACAGTACATTTTTCCGAAAAATGACGTCTACCGCCGACATTAGCATTACCCAATGTGCACCACGTGGAGGTTGTCGGTCGGATTTTTGCACATCGTGTGTGTGTGTGTGAGTGTGTGTGTGTGTGTGTGTGTGTGTGTGTGTGTGTGTGTGTGTGTGTGTGTGTGTGTGTATGTATGTATCACAGCAGAGATAAGGACCCCGCAGTTCGTCACTTCTGCAGTATTTAATGACTCCAAACCCTCTCTGCTGTGTGTGTATGCGCTCGCGCGCATGAGAGTTCAATAGTGTGTATTTCCTCCTCTCTGATCAATTACTGCTTGCAAGCGTTCTCGCATATTTATACATCTTGCAATACGATCTTGCGGAATGTTGTGCCAAATTTCCGTTAAAATTTCTCCCAATTCTTCTAAATTTCGCGGCTGTTCCTCGCGACGCCTTAATCGTCGTTCCATTTCATCCCAAATGTGCTCGATTGGATTTAAGTCCGGGCTATTGGCGGGATGATTTAACAGTCTAATTGCGTGTCGTTGAAAAAAACGTCGCGTTATATTCGCCGTATGAGGTCGAGCGTTGTCCTGCATAAAAATAAAGTTCCGACAGGTTCGATTTAATAGCAAAACGTGTGGTCGTAGAATATCGTTGATATAACGAACACCCGTCATTGCCGGAGGTGGCAGGATCACTAGATCACTTCGTCTTGTAAGTGATATACACCCCCACACCATCACGGAACCGCCGTTGTAGGATCGTATTGGCATAACGCAACGTCGATCATAGCGTTCATTTCGTCGATGCCAAGTACGTATACGAGCATCATTGCCATAAAGGCAAAAACATGATTCGTCGGAGAAATATACATTTCTCCAATCCCTAGCGGTCCAATTTATGTGATCGCGCGCAAATTGATAACGTACTTGGCGATGTACGAGTGTGAGTCTTGGTACTTGTGCACGAACACGAGAACGAAGACCGGCTTCTCTCAAACGGTTGCGAATTGTTTGTTCGCACACATGGCGCAAATGAATGTCATTACGAATGTTTCTTGCGGTAATTATTCGTCTTTCTAATGCATAACGAACAATGGCTCGATCTTGTCTATTTGTCGTTAATCGAGAACGACCACTACCTTCACGTCTCGTGTAATTTCCCGTGTCTTGATATCGTAACCAAGCTCTATTCACTACGGACACAGATGCACCAATATCTTGCGCCACATAACGCATACTAAAACCTTGTTGCAAAAGCGCAATTATGCGTGCAACTTCTACGGCCGATAAATGTCTACGCGGCATTTTGAAAATTCCGTGTCGCTTATCACACTGCGAGAATCGCCGGCGTACTAAACAAAATTTTATTGTATTGAGCATGCAATGTTTACATATGGTCATCTTTGTCTAAAAAGAGATTTTTTTTAGACTAAGACGACTATATGTTTACAGTTCACAGGATTGGAGAAATGTATATTTCTCCGACGAATCATGTTTTTGCCTTTATGGCAATGATGCTCGTATACGTACTTGGCATCGACGAAATGAACGCTATGATCGACGTTGCGTTATGCCAATACGATCCTACAACGGCGGTTCCGTGATGGTGTGGGGGTGTATATCACTTACAAGACGAAGTGATCTAGTGATCCTGCCACCTCCGGCAATGACGGGTGTTCGTTATATCAACGATATTCTACGACCACACGTTTTGCTATTAAATCGAACCTGTCGGAACTTTATTTTTATGCAGGACAACGCTCGACCTCATACGGCGAATATAACGCGACGTTTTTTTCAACGACACGCAATTAGACTGTTAAATCATCCCGCCAATAGCCCGGACTTAAATCCAATCGAGCACATTTGGGATGAAATGGAACGACGATTAAGGCGTCGCGAGGAACAGCCGCGAAATTTAGAAGAATTGGGAGAAATTTTAACGGAAATTTGGCACAACATTCCGCAAGATCGTATTGCAAGATGTATAAATATGCGAGAACGCTTGCAAGCAGTAATTGATCAGAGAGGAGGAAATACACACTATTGAACTCTCATGCGCGCGAGCGCATACACACACAGCAGAGAGGGTTTGGAGTCATTAAATACTGCAGAAGTGACGAACTGCGGGGTCCTTATCTCTGCTGTGATACATACATACACACACACACACACACACACACACACACACACACACACACACACACACACACACACACACACACTCACACACACACACACGATGTGCAAAAATCCGACCGACAACCTCCACGTGGTGCACATTGGGTAATGCTAATGTCGGCGGTAGACGTCATTTTTCGGAAAAATGTACTGTAAAAAATGTATATCTTCAAAGTCTTGTAACTCGGTCAAAAAAAATCGTAGAGAAAACTTTAAAAAAAGCATTTTGTAGAGAAAATGTCATACTTTATGGCACTTGCATTGGATTTGTCGAGAAAAATTTTTTTATTGAGCTACAGGCTGTTAAAAATACGTTATTTTAAGGAAAAAACAGTGTATCTTTTTTGGGGCATAGTACTAAGAAATTGAGAAAATTTTTGAAAACCATTAACAGCATGTTAAAGCTGGAACTTCGAGCTTTAAAATGGTTTTTTGATTTTTTGTCTACGATGATTTTTCACGGAGTACGGATATCATTTGTAAAAAATGCAGGTTTAGCTTCAAAGTAGCGTAACTCGGTCAAAAAAAATCGTAGAGAAATTTTAAAAAAAGCATTTTGTAGGCAAAATATTGTAGTTTATGAAGCTTTACTTGAATTGTTCGAAAAAAATTTGTTGGTCGAGCTGCAAAGTGTCAAAAATACGAAATTTTAAGGAACAAAACAGGGTGTGCTTTTTTACTGCATAAGACAAGGAAGTTAAAAGAATTTTGAAAATCTGCTGATAGAGCGTTAAAGTTGGATCTTCAAGCTTCAAAATGCTTTTTTTATTTTTTATCTACGATGATTTTTCACCGAGTTACAGTCATTTGAAAATAGCCTAATTTTTGGTGTCTGGAAAGTGCTCCCTATTTTCTTTTGAGTAGTGTATATGTATAATTTATCTCCAAGATAGTATTCATTGATAACAGAAATTAATTTATTACCTTTTTTTTGATCATGTATTATATTGACGTGATGATCATTTTCATTTAGAAAATCATGTAATTTAATACTCATTTGTCTATGTGTCGCGTCAGGTGAAATGTAAATTTCGTTTTCTCTGGTAATCTCAGGAGAATTTTTAATAAAAAGTATTGTTTTGTTACATTATCTTCTAACTTGATTCTTTGTTATTATTTGTTTATTAATGTTTAGTTTAAAGGATGATGGTTTAGAAACATCTTTTTCAGATTCTTCAGATGGTCGTCTCTCTATTATAACTTTTGTTTTGGATTGCAAATCATGCGTCTCGATTAACGCGTTGATTATACTTTGAATTGATCGGTCCGACAAAACGTAAAATCCAATTATCAGGATCGGCATATGGATCTTGTAGGATTGGTTGGATTAAGTCTAGGAGTTTTTCTATAGAGATGGTTTTCGGATCAATGTTTAACTCTCCCGGGACTAGATCTTTATTAAAAGTAATTTTAATTTCACGTTTTTTTATTATTTTTGAGAGTACTTGTTTGATCTCTTCATTTGTCATGAAAGAGTCGATTACGTTTACGGGAATTTGGGATAGAGCATCGACGTTAGTATTTGCTTTTCCTAATTTATAAATTTTTTTTGTAGTCAAATTCTTCTAATTTTAATCTCCATCTCATTAGTTTTAAATTTGGATTTTTTATATTCATTAACTAAACTAAAGGTTTATGATCCGTTATAATTGTGAACTTCTTTCCATACAAATTTGTAACAACCCGTTTTTCTTGGATAGATATCGCGCACGGACGTAGCTCGTCGGGAACGATCCAGGAACGATTCCAGGGCACGATCCGGGTTAAGAGAGAATTAGACTCGTGTGTTTGAACGTGTAAAATATGTACAAGTTTTATTGAGTGAAGGGACGAATACAATTGTCTTAAAGCTAGTATTTACAGAGGGTGCGTCACCGCCGATACGTCGTCGGCCGTATCGCGCGCGGGGTGACGGCTATCTTGATCGCGGCGATCGGGAATACCGTCGGGCAACGGTTTCAGCGCGGGGAACGTCGTCGGCGCGGTTGCCGCTTATTCACACGGCAGGTGCGTTGTTTACGCGGTCGGCGTTCTTTTCGGCGCGCCGGCGGCTTCGTGTTTTTCGGCCTTGCGAGGTCGCGTGCTCGGCTTTTCGCGGTCATCAGCACGGTAGCGGGGCGCGGGGCGGCGCTCGGCCGAGCGTCCCTTTAAATCCGCAGCTGTTATGTTGCGATCTCGCTCGCAGGCAGGATGCGACGGCTACGTCGAGTACGCTCGACGGAGGCAAAGACGCTTTACCCCGTTTTTCTGTAGCCGCCGCGGTAGGATCGGATCGGTGTCGAGGAAAGCCGGTCGGGCAAGTACGCTTGCCTGAGCCCAAGACGCTTGAGCCCAGCTTCGGCGAGGAGAGACGGGTACGAGAGTGGTAGCCGTCGAGAACGCTCGACAGAGGCCAAGACACTTGACCCCAGGACTACCTCGGGAGACTTCTTCGGAGACTAGTCGGCGGAGTAGCGGTCCGAGCAGTCGGCGGAGAAGAAGCGCAGCATCTCGCTGCTCCGGCGCTTTTATACCCGCATCTCGAGACGTCGGGAACGTTCGGTGGCGGTTCGGTTCGTGTCGGAGCCAGCGTCCCCGCCGCTCGAGATCGGTTGCGTGGTGGGCGGACGGAGGCGAGTGAGCACGTCGCTAGCGCGTGCCGGTTTGGGGCCGGTGCGCGTGCGCGGCGTGGTCACCGCGACGCGCGGATGCCTCGCTGCTCGCATTGGCGCGTTTGAAGTCGTTTATCGGCGCGTAGCGCCTCGTTTGACGCTCGGCGGATGTTCGGCCGGCGTTTTGCGGACGATGATCGGTCCGTCGGGGGGGTCGCGCGGAGGCGGTTTGTTACAAATTGTCTAAAATGTTTAGTTGCCCATACGATCGCAAGCAGTTCTTTTTCTGTAGTACTATATCGTGTTTGGGCTTCATTCAAAGTACGAGAGGCAAAAGCTAACGGTTTATTTTTGCCTATTATTCCCCGTGAAAGAATTCTTCTATCACTTCGTTTGACGCGTCTGTAGTCAAGAGAAAAAGTTTATTCCAATTGGAATAGGTAAGTAGCGATTATGACAGTAATTTAGATTTGAGAGTTTCAAAAGAGTGTTGCTGTTCATTTGTCCATTGGAAATTAGTAGATTCTGAATATGTTAAGGGCTTGGCTATCTTTGAAAAGTCTTTAATGAATTTGCGATAATAACCGAGCAGTCCAAGAAACTGCTTAATTTCTTTCGGATTTCTTGGCACTGGATAATTCTTAACTTTTTTTATTCTGTTAGGGTTAGGCTATATTCCGCATTCTGACATAACATGTCCTAAATATTCTAATTCCGGTCTGAGATATTCACATTTGTTTGATTGCAGTTTCAGTCCGACCTATCTAAGTCTCTCGAATAATATTTTTAAGTTTTTATTGTGCTCTTTGATAGTTTTACCATATACTATAATATTGTCAATATAAACAAAGCAGTTATTTCCGATTAGTCCTTTTAAACCTTTGTTCATTATCCGTTGAAAGGTTGGAGGTGCATTTTTTAAACCGAAGGGCATGCGATTATATTCATAGTGCCCGTCCGGAGTGGAGAACGCAGTTTTTTGAATATCCTTTTGACTCATGCCGATTTGATGAAAACCCGATGCTAAGTCAAAAGCAGAAAAGTAACGGGCATTGCCCAGTTGATCGAAGATTTCATTAGTATTTGGAAGAGGCATCTTGGATGGTTTTTTTATTTAATTTTCTATAGTCGGTTACTAGTCTCCATTTGAGTTTGCCTGAAGCATCCTGCTTTTTAGGTACTATCCAAAGAGGAGAGTTATACGGTGAGTCTGATTCTTATATGATTTCTTTTGCAAGCATGTCTTTAATTTGTTCCTTAATCTTTTCTTGATGTATTGGAGGATAACGGTATTGTTTTACGTTTATAGGTTTTTTGTCCGTCGTTTCAATTTCATGTTGAATTAGATTGGTGAGAGGAAGAGGATCTCCTGGTAGAGTAAAAATATCGTGGAAATCTAATATAATATCCCAGATATCGTCAGAATGTTCCGAGATATGCAAAAGGCGAGTGTTTTCTTTCAATAATTTTTAACGCGCCTTATCTAATGTCTTGAGGTCGAATAAATTGGTGTTTCGTGAAAATCTTCAATGCTTTTTATTTTAGAATTTAAATGTTTCGATAATATTGGTTTATTAGAATCCTCATTTTTGACTGCTCCCATATTATCTTTAAATTTAACTAATACATTTTTCTTTATATTCACGTCGTTAGAGTGAGTTTTATCGTATTGCTTAAATTCTTTTCCGTTTAAAATTAAATGCTCGTTCGAAAAAACAAAATTATTTTTTGTGAGAAAATTGGTCCCTAATATTCCTTGATGTTGAACCGGTGAATGATCATCTAACACATGAAATTTTTGTTTCTTTCCGGACACTTCTACTATAACTCCGTATTTAGTCTTTATTTAATGCGTTGTTACGCCAGATATAATTATCGGATTTATTTTTGGCAACTTAAGATTTTCGATAAACATTTCATGAATTAGTGATATATCTGAGCCCATATCTACTAAAAATATAGTATTTTTAAAACCTGGTATTTTCAGTTTAATTCTGGGAGCTCTGACGTACGTTCCTCCGGGTCCTCGGTGTATTTCTCGTTGCTGTATTGGTCCGGCTCTTGATCGGTTGCACGTGAATAATGCGATGCTTGGTCTAATGGTGGTTTGCCGATGGCCTGACGTTCTCAAAAATTTTGTTGTCCCCGTTGTTGATAGAATGCTTTCATTCTGCACTCCTTTTCCTCGTGTCCGCGTTTCTTGCAGTAGTTACACTCTTTTGGTTGAAACTGCGAGTTTTGTTGAAGTTGTCTCTTAGATTCGTAGCGTTGCATCCTCAATTTTCTTAACTGAAGCTCTGCTTCAAAGGATCTTGTCTTGGAGAATGCCTCATTGAGTAGATTAAATTCGAACGAATAAAGATGATTGCCAATTTCAGGTTTTACATTTCGGCAAAATATTTCCGTTCCCTTCTGTTGATACAGCTGTTCTTGCACACAAACAGTTGCAATGCCTGTACCTTGCAAATTTACCGCATGGATAATCTCGTTGTGGATGCGAAGAAAGCGGTTTATAAATTCATCAATAGACTCGTTTTGCCATTGGATGCAGGTGTCTCTCTAGACTTCTAGAGCAAAAATATTCTGGGTTTTACCGTAAAAGTATCTTCATTTCTCGTAAAATTGCGGGAAGTTTTGTGTGGTATTCGTTCTTATTGAATTTTGTGCTCTTTCTGTAAGTTTCTGCGCCATCGAATTTCGGGATTAGCTGCATTACTTTATTATAGTTTTTTATAAGCGTTCCGAGGCCTTTGTTTTCAGAAATTTCTTCATCTATTGGTTTAAAATGGACTTGATTCCCTTGCTCATTTATTTTTAATTCCGTCATTTGGTTCCTCACATCTTTTATTGCATTAGACAGTTAAATAATTTTATTTGCCAATAAGTTTAGAGTGAGCGCCTGCTCGCGACTGGGACTTTGTGCACGCGACATCGGAGCAGTGACAAAAATTTTCGACTCTAAGATGTTACTATCCGTATTTTCGGTAGATGTTTTGGAGGTAATAATGTCTTTTATCCCTCTATAATTTGTTCACGCCAGTCTGCTTCTGTTGAACTAGGTAGAGCAGAATAATCTTCGAGCCCTTCTAGAAGATAACTAGCACAACTAGTATATTGTCCTCGAAGTAAAAGTGCTTTTATACTTTACTGTTTTGCACTAATTATCCCGCATCACTGCCATCATTTGTAAAATTTGCCAAGTTTATTATTAAAAAAAAAAGAATTTATTTTTTTTTACAATAATTTCTTAATTGTAGTTTACAATTAAAGATAAAGAATTTTTACTTTGACAAATAATGAGGAACTGCCGCTGCGGTTCCTAATGCCTCTATTTATATGGCAATGCTAATACGCATTTCCCTCTTTTGTTGCATTCCTTCAAATGATATCTTTTTATCAAAAGCAAAACTTTGAAAATGGAAGGTTTAATTATCTAAATGGAAGTTTTCTTAGTAACGGAAAATCAGATCATTAGTCATATAACGAAAAATGCTTTTAAGACCTATCTAATCGAAAAAGAAAAATGGTATCTAATCATTAGTAGTATACATTCCAAAAAGGGATACGTGGTTGCTGCTTACACTACCAATAAATATACCACCTTTTTATTTTTACAAAATTTCTTATTATTGAAATGTCTCCAAATATTATACTTTTAGGAAAATTACCCTTTTAAATTTTTTTTAATCTTAACGCAACTCTCTCTCTCTTTCTTTCTCTTTTAGCATAATTTATTTATTACTTAAACCTCCGATTTCTTCTCTGGTTAGATAAAGACGGACAATAGATCTCTGCCCGGCCTTTGTTTAGACCACAGGTTAGAGAGAGAAAGCATCGCGGTGGTAAACATGGAGCGGCAATGTTATTTCTACGGATACCCTCCTCTCCATTCCCTTCTCTCCCATCACGTTTTCCGTGCTATGTTTAGGCCTAAAATTCAGAAAAAAGATTTCGGACAATTTCTGGGCAGAGACGTAGAGAGGCCAGAAAGCGTCCACTTTTTATAAATGTTTATTTTGTTACAATGGCATACGCGCGTATATATTATAATGAAATAATATGAGGAAATGTCTTTGAAAGTATTAAAAAGTGGAAAATTATAAATCAAATTAGATATATTTCAGGTCTTACAAATTAATTTATTTTTTTACCTTTAATATTAAGATAAATATTGATCCCCTTTTCTTTACCTACGTCCGGATCCACTTTTCCAGCCTCTGCTTCTTCCTTCTCCTCTCTTAATTGAGAATCCGCTAAGAACGGCAATATATCAGCAACTATATTGTATGAAGTGTTGACTTTTTGAATAAGTTGAACAAAGAACCTCCGTAAATTCCGAAACCTGTCCCTTCACGCATCATTTTTCTTAGTAATAGCTACATTTGACAACATACGAACGCATGTTCTATGTATGTACACATCATCTCGAAGTTTATAAAAATAAATATTAACATAATAATACAAAACGGTAATTCTTCCATTTTTTTTGCTTTTTTTATGAGAAATAAGATGATGTGTTTATAAAAAATTTTGAAAAAATTTTTAATATTTTTAAATGTTATGTGAAATATAATTGTAACGGTACGGGTTTTCCGGTCGGTTCGGTGCGGTGCGGGAACTTCGGGATTGGACCGGATAAGGCTCGCCAGTTGGTCAGGTGTTCGAATCGATTATACCCAGTGTTTCAAGTAAGCAAAAGAAAAGGTTTTATTCAAATATTGTAATCGTAGTTGTCAATACAGCGGTGTTTGAAAGAACAAAAATGTAGTGTCAATACCATGTGGACTAGACTGGTAGTTCGCGTTCATGAACGCCGCGGTGCGTACGAAAATAACAGAAGGAGAGAGAGAGTAGCAGCTCGTAGGTATGGCGGCGGATACGTGAGAACGACTTAAAGCTACGCGGGCGATACCGACAGTTAATCCAAATAACGGCTTAAGGCTAATAATTCGTAACATTAATCAAAATAAAGGCTTTAAGGCTAATTCATAATAATTCGTAACATTAATCAAAATGACGGCTTTTGTAATAATTCGCAATAACGGCTTTAAGGCTAACTCATAATAATTCGCGGTTAAATGAACGTGACATTCATCGGCAGTGTGCTATACGGACGGTCGGTCCGATTGGTCGGGGGAATCGCGGAACGTGGCGTGATTGGTTGTCGGAGTCGCGTGAACGCGGTCCGTTGCCGGTGCGGTCGTGTCCGCGGTTCGCTCGAGCGCGCTCAGGCAAAAGAGCGCTTGGTCGACAGGGCGCGGATGCCCTGTCGATGTTTAGATTACGAAGTTTGACTCAGGGTCTATATGGAGATCCAGGTACTCGAGGATGGCGGTGATTGATCGAGAATGCTCGGCCGGTGATAGTGACGAGAATGCTCGTCGGTGATCTCGGGCGTAATTGGTTGAGAATGCTCGGCCGGTGATACTGACGAGGATGCTCGTCGAGGAGATTGGTGGTGGCTGGTCGAGAATACTCGGCCGAGGATAGCGACGGGAATGCCCGTCGAGGAACTGGAGAGCGATAAGTATGCTCGTCTTCGGGAGCGATCGAGAATACTCGGTCGTCTAGACAGGTCGGAGAGTTGGACGGATCTGCTTGTGCGTTCCCACTGCCGGTTTATATATCCGAACGCGCGGTTGGGCAAGCCAATCCGCGCGCTCGTTCGGTTAAGCCGGAGTGGAAGCGTTGTGGAACGCCACGGTCAGCGCGCGTGTCGCCGCGTGGTCGCACGTCGAAGTTCGGTCGTGCGCGCACGTGGTCCCCTGCTACGCTCGGCGTTCGTCGTTCGGTGGACGGAACGGAGGCGCACGGACGGTGAAGGGGCGCATCGTTACATAATTATCAATTCTAATCCTAAAATATTGATTTAAAATGTTTAAAATTGATTCATAAAAGTTAATTTACTTGCCGTAGATGTTTTTTGACCAAGGTTCCACCTGATTAAAGAATCTAGTAGCAAGATCACTTAATCCGATCAAAATATATTTGATCGGATCCTGGAATGCGGCGATCGCTCTGATGTGGTGATTAAAAGTTGCACAGATTATTTGCAAAATTCAGAACTCATCATCATGAATGTGCTGAGTGGGAATGAACCTGCAGCCTGTACGTTTTCGTTGTTATACTTGTCAAGATACTTGCATACATCCAATATCAACGGACTGTAAATGATCGCGCGTTAGTTGCAATATTTAATAAACGAATAAGTTCTTGCAATTTTCAATATTCAAGTACACACAAATTTCAAGCAAGTCATCCCCAGTAACGATTTCATGTTTAAGTGCGTCATTTACAAACTTTCGCCTCGACATCGTCTATCGCACTCTTTTTTTCGCTTTAATTCCTTGTAAATAAATACATCCAGGTGAATTAACTCTTTGATGGTGTTTAATTATGTAAAGCAATTTGAAGAGCGCAGTGTTTGACACATCTGGCACTTCGTTCGGTTCTTTATTTATAAAGACCCTCCTCGACGATGTTCAATAATAATTTCTTTATCAACTTGTCAGATTGATTCGCTAACTGCAATAGTAGTTGTTAAAGGCTGATTCCGGACCACTATGTGTTAGTGCGTATACGTATACGTGTGTGTGTGTGTGAAGGACGTCACAAGGGTCAGGTATATTCGCTATCTTTCTCCCTCTCTTTTTCCCTCTCTCTCTTTCCAATCGACGTTTTTGTCGAATCATTGTTATTTGCTAAACTATTTTTTAATAAAATCAATATGAATTTTTATTATGTTTATATTAGGTTGATATTAACCTAATATAAACTTAATATAAATTTTATATCAATTTTATTAAAAATTAAATTAGCAAATAACAATTATTTGAGAATAAAACATATCCCTTTCTCTCTCCCTCTTTCTTTTCCTCTCTCTCTCTCTCTCTCTCTCTCTCTCTCTCTCTCCCATAGCATCTTTTCTTGAATAATTGATATACTAATTTTAATAAATTGATATAAATTTTTATTATATTTATATTAAGTTAATATTAATCTAATATCAATTTAATATAAATTTTATATTAATTTTGTTACGTCCTGCGGAGTAACAATTCTTTTCTTTCGAAATCGATGCAGCCAAGCAACCGAAAAATTGCGAAAAGATGGCCTATCTTAACCGCGCGAATACGCTAAAATTGTCCGGTCGAGTCAATACAGTTGGTCTACCCTTGACACGTGCCGATTTTGGGCGGAAGCAAGCGTTGAAACGCGGATGATTGACCCCACCGACTCGAAACACTTGTCGCGCAATTAATAGGTAGGGCGTGGGCAATAATAAGAGACGGTACACCTGCGGATTAAAATCCCATAGGAACCATGGGCAGAATCAGGTATAAAAGGAAGGAGCTTCGGAGCTCGCGAGCACTTACTTACTTACAGTCATTTACAGTCACTTACGAGCACATACCGCACCTTTTTCATTCTGATCAATCGCTCATTTCTCGTTCGCGATTCACTCTAGTTCGATCCGGCGCACATTCCGTGACATTATATGTCCGAGTTTGTGACGTTCGGATTCGTATTTATCGTACTTAAATTTGACGCGGCATTGTGAGATCCGAACAATCTGAGTGCCAACCGTCGACCAACCGTCCTCCGTTGTAAGCTGAATCCGTTCCGCCAACCACCAAATCGTTCGCACCTTCAAAACTTCACCCAACAGTAAGTCTCAGCCGTCCATTATTATTATTTTTTTATTTTTACTCTTCATAAGACTACCTTCTCTCTCTAATAAGATATTTATTATATTTTTCAAAACACTCATATACTCAGTATTATTCCACCACCCTTCCTTATCTCCCTCTATTACTCTCACTCTCTTTACTTTCCGCAGGATACAATCGAATGCTCTTTCGATTGAATCCGCAACTCTCTTTTCTTCCTGCAGGATACAATCGAATTCTCTTTCGATTGAATCCGCAATTCTTTTACTTCCTGCAGGATACAGTCGAATTCTTTTTCGATTGAATCCGCAATTCTTTACTTTCCGCAGGATACAATCGAATTCTCTTTCGATTGAATCCGCAATTCTTTTACTTTCCGCAGGATACAATCGAATTCTCTTTCGATTGAATCCGCAATTCTTTTACTTCCTGCAGGATACAGTCGAATTCTTTTTCGATTGAATCCGCAATTCTTTACTTTCCGCAGGACACAATCGAATTCTCTTTCGATTGAATCCGCAATTCTTTTACTTTCCGCAGGATACAATCGAATTCTCTTTCGATTGAATCCGCAATTCTTTTACTTTCCGCAGGATACAATCGAATTCTCTTTCGATTGAATCCGCAATTCTTTTACTTCCTGCAGGATACAATCGAATTCTTTTTCGATTGAATCCGCAATTCTTTACTTTCCGCAGGATACAATCGAATTCTCTTTCGATTGAATCCGCAATTCTTTAACTTCCTGCAGGATACAATCGAATTCTCTTTTGATTGAATCCGCAATTCTTTTACTTCCTGCAGGATACAATCGAATTCTCTTTCGATTGAATCCGCAATTCTTTTACTTCCTGCAGGATACAATCGAATGCTCTTTCGATTGAATCCGCAATTCTCTTTTCTTTCCGCAGGATACAATCGAATTCTTTTTCGATTGAATCCGCAATTCTTTACTTTCCGCAGGATACAATCGAATTCTCTTTCGATTGAATCCGCAATTCTTTTACTTTCCGCAGAATACAATCGAATTCTCTTTCGATTGAATCCGCAATTCTTTTACTTCCTGCAGGATATAATCGAATTCTCTTTCGATTGAATCCGCAATTCTTTTACTTCCTGCAGGATACAATCGAATGCTCTTTCGATTGAATCTGCAACTCTCTTTTCTTTCCGCAGGATACAATCGAATTCTTTTTTGATTGAATCCGCAATTCTTAACTTTCCGCAGGATACAATCGAATTCCCTTTCGATTGAATCCGCAATTCTTTTACTTCCTGCAGGATACAATCGAATTCTCTTTCGATTGAATCCGCAATTCTTTTACTTCCTGCAGGATACAATCGAATTCTCTTTCGATTGAATCCGCAATTCTTTTACTTCCTGCAGGATACAATCGAATGCTCTTTCGATTGAATCCGCAACTCTCTTCTTTTTTTCCGCAGGATACAATCAAATTCTCTTTCGATTGAATCCGCAATTCTTTTACTTCCTGCAGGATACAATCAAATGCTCTTTCGATTGAATCCGCAACTCTCCTTTCCTTCCGCAGGATACAATCGAATTTTCTTTCGATTGAATCCGCAACTCTCCTCACCTCCATCAGGAACAAAGAATTCTCTTCTTTTCATAAATAAAACTCTTTCTTTTCCTTTCTTTTGAGTAGATACGATCTAGATTTTATTTCCTTTTACCAGAAAGAGAGAACGTAGCCTTAATTTTTAAATTCATTCTAGTGCGTAATCGTGTCCCTGAGTGGAAAACGCAAAAAGCTATTAAGAACTGTCGGATTCGTCGAAATAAGAAGCTCCGGAAGCTTGGCGCATCGTTATCGCTCTACGGAAAATTGAACCATCTCCGAGCAGAAAATTCTGTTTTGCCTACCGCTCTAATTAATTTAAGAACTTCCGACGAACCGACCGATTCATCTCCACCAGTCTCAAATCCGTCCCCCGAATCATTGTCTCTTTCCTCTTGTCGTTATCCCTCCCCCTCTTACTCCCTTGGATCTACTGTAGAAACAGATTCTAAACAATCACCAGGGTCACCTTCTTCTACCTTCGATCCCTTTGCAGAGCCCTTAGCATCTCTTCGGGATTCAACCTTTTCTGCTACCAACTTTCCTCCTACACCTTCCCCCGATTTTTTTCATCGTAATCTCGATTCACCTGTTCGAAGACCCCCGGAAGATCCATACTCCCCCGCGTTAGAGTTTCCTCAGGAAAACCCGCATTCCTACTCATTATTTACTCCCGAACAAATAGAGAATATAGTAACGAAAATTTCGAAACGAATCGAAGAGTAGTCAATGAATTGGAAGAAATCTTCGACTCGCTTCAAAGCCTACCTGGATAGCTAAGAATCACCTGATCACAATATACACCCACACACGCACATTTGTATCTCGTTAAGCACCAATGTAACCAATTAAAATTTAAGTTATAATTACATTTTTTATTAAGATCATAAGATTTTTCTTCTTTTCATTATACATGTTTTCTACTAACAAAAGTGTTATTTGTAAATTAATAATTATTATTATAGTCATCACCTATCATTGTAATTGGTTATTTCTTTTATTATGTTAAAATAAATTGTAATTCTCAATTTCAATCATTTTTCTTTATTTCAATCACCTCTAATTCCCGCTCCGATAAAATTGCACTTAGTCCAATCCCGCGTAAAAGCGATTCAATTCGTTTACGCAAAATAAGGACTACACGAATACAAGAGTCTGAATGAGAGTCATAGGTCGTCATTCTCGAGACCTGACCTACATTCTGACTCACCTGACGCATTCGACTCGTCGCACTCGACCGGAGACATGTGTGCGAGAGATTAGGCCTGTTCCGTCCTTCCTACCTCGCTCGAGTTATTTCCTTAAGTCTCTACCTGCCAACCGACCCGAGAGACTTATTTCGAGAATTCTGGACGTAACAATTTATTAAAATTAGTTTAACCATTATTTTGGAATAAAACGTATCCTTTTCCTTCTCCCTCTCAATCTTTGTCTTTCCCATATAATTTAGGTTTTCTTCGTATTAAAATATTTAACATATATTTAGAAAAAATGTATCGCTCCCTCTCTCTTGTCGATATCTCTTTTACATGTTGTTTAAATTTTTGTATTAAAAATTTGTTTCAGCATTTTAGGAAGAAGAAACGTTTTTTTCTCTTCCATTGTCAAGAAATATTTTATGACTCCCCCCATTTAAAACCCGTATATTTGTCGCTGACTTTGTAAACGACGAATCTTGACCTGGTCCGTACGGGGATAATGTTTTTGCACGTACCCCCTGCTGCGGACAGTTTACGAATACTATGAATAGTACAATTTTACTACGCCTCATACGCTATGTTTGCGTATTCTCTCGCTTGCTTTTGGTCGCACGCGTTGTGGCTATTGTTTGTTTGTGCGCATCTAACTAAGGATTAAAATCATAAATTGGATAAGTTTACAGTAATAAATTAAGAGTGATGTGTAATGCCAAATGAGAGCCAAACACAAGATCTTCTAGCGCAGTGGTTCTTAACCACTTCTTCTGGGGGTGCGAAAAAGCATTTTTGAGGGTGCAAGAAACGTTTCTAGATTCTTAATAGTAACAACCATTTGACCTCTAAAAACTATAATACAAACTATATAACAAAAACAAAAGTGTGGCAACTAATTTTGAATTTTAAATAGTTTTTATGTTTATATGCAAATGTTTTTTACCTAATGTGCACATATGTATATTTTTTTTGTATTCTTTCAATGAATAATATGTCATGCAATAAAATTTATTTTTTATTCCTAAAAAAAACCTATTTTTCGAGGGGGTGCGGGAATGTATTTTCCGATTGAAAAAGGTGCGAGGTCACTAAAAAGGTTAAGAACCATTGTTCTAGCGTATATTTTTTCTCAAGAATTTTTTTATAAAAATGTTTACGGTGAATTAAGTTGGACAAGGGAATGGGAAAAAATAATTTTTAAATTGAAGCATATATACGTTTTCAATATTTATTTAATTTTAAAAATTTACAAAAATTTTTATTTACTTTTATTGAATTTTGTACAAACTTTTGATTTAAATGCACAGATGACAGCTAATTCGTGTCACTGTAGTGCACGAGTTTGAGACCCGGAAGTGGTACTAAGTGATTGTGGCAATTAATAACTGCTAGCCAATACTGTAGGAGTTCTAATTTATTTTTGATCTGAACGGCTTTGCTTACTCTGGCCAACTGATTCTCGGAGCGAGCTCTCGTTACTTCGTCCCTACTTAATTTCAGTATACCTAGGTATTTGAACCAAAAACGCCCATATATGGTAATGTTGTGATCACGAACTCGTGCCGAGAGGAGAGCAAACAAACTTCTTACATTCCTCAAGAGAATTTGCAAATAACAGAATTTAAGATTTAGAACAATAGTGAACTTATGTAGTTACAGGAAATTAAAACAAACATTTACACTCTTAACCTTATACATTTATAAACGCGATATTATTTATATAAGTATTATTCATGTAATTTTATTTGCGGATTCTCAACAAATTTCATGAATAACTTTATAAAGAACAAATTCCCTTGGATTACCCCATCACTCTTCCTCCTCGTACAGCTTCTTTCCAAAGACAATCCGGAAATTCCATTCGTTCTCCACGCCGTTTCTCTCCCATATATGTTATAATCGCAATCTAACGATTGTAAATAATGCGTTTGTTTATTTTTTTCAATATTTATACGTCCTCGTACGGTCACGTCTGCTGGCCAAATATTCTTAAAAAAGTTAAAAAGTTGCTAAGATTAATAATGCACTTGTGTAATATATTAAACTAATAAATTAATAACAATAATAATTTATCTGAAGGCCAATTACTCGCAAATTCAAAATGTGCCAAATTGGCACAATTAATTCCTCCTTGTTATGCACCATAAGTTGCTGAAAATTTGAAAAGAATTTTTTTAAAAATGTATATTATATTACGTTGACTGCCACGTCACCCGTATTTGGGTGACAGCAAAAGTTCTCATCGGGCCACACTTTTCGTATTCAGATGACGTTTATTTGATTATTTACAAAGAATCTTCAAAAATATTTGGACAGATATTTCACAGAATGTAATAATAAAACTATTGAATTATAAATGGTTTATTTGCTTCGTACAGCGACGCATGTGGTCTAACGAGAATTTCATTATAAACACGCGTGGCAATCAACGTGTTAAATATATATTTTAAACAATTACTTATTCTTGAATGCTTACAACATTTGTGGGATATGTCACCCGCAATGGGTCTCTCCTCCATATATTGCTCCATGTTACACAAACACTACATTAAAAAAAAAATACTTGGCAATTTCAGTCGTTGGAGAGATGTTCTCGCTGCTGAGCTTTACGCTGCCAATCTGTTTTAAGACTGACCGGAAGGTGTGCTCAAGCTTGAAAATGTAAAAAAATAACTGTACTTGACTTTCTCCCACAAAAATATAGAATTTTCACGACTGGATAAAAAATTCACCTTCGGAGACTTCTTGTTGCAAAGAGTTATGAGTGAAAATATATATAAAAAGTATATCAGACTACCTTTATGTTAAACTTAATTAATAATTTTTCTAATTCTGAATTTTTTATCATGCTATATTTTATAGCATTATTTTTATCAAAATTAGAATTAATTTTGTCAAATATTATGTTGCGTCCGGGCGTGGGTCAGAACGTGGTGGTTTTTAAATTTTTATGTTATTTTATGATTTTTATTTTAAAGTTTTATATTTTTAAGTAAGCTGCTGTCACCAGTCCTGCATCTCGCCAACACAAAATTAATGATACATTATTATTAATAATAAATTATTATCAATATTATTATTTTACAATATTTACGCTTAATTAGATTAGACGATTATTTTGCGTATTATTATTATTATATGAAATTATTATTATTTATTTAGGTAGTGTGGCTAGGAAGCGGTGCCGTGGGATTGGGTTAAATGATTTTGTAAGCATGGTTAGGTGGAAAATAATTTTATAAATTTATTTTAAATGAAAATGTATAAAGGAAATAATTGGTTACAAAAGGTTTGATAGGAAGAATGAAAATACATATGAATGAATTGGTTTATTATTATTATAAATAAATAAATAAACATATATATATGTATATATATATATATATATATATATATATATATATATACATACATATATACATACATACATACATACATACATACATACATACATACATACATACATATATATATATATATATACGAGGTGTGATCAAAAAGTAAGGTGACTTTTCATTTTTATAAAAAAATATTTATTTATTCATCCAAAATTATGTTATCCCCTTGAAAATAATCCCCCTCTGATACAATGCATTTGTGCCAGCGCTTTTTCCAGTCGTTAAAACATTTCTGAAATGCACTTTTGGGTATTGCCTTGAGCTCCTCCAGCGATGCAGCCTTAATCTCCTCAATCGTCGCAAATCTTCGTCCTTTCATAGGCCTTTTCAATTTTGGGAAGAGGAAAAAGTGGCAGGGGGCCAAGTCTTGTGAATACGATGGCTCAGGCATGATGATAGTATTGTTTTTGGCCAAAAAGTACTCACTAGTAACGACGAATTTCGCTGACACACGTGTCATACCCAAAACATCCGTTAAAATTGATTGGCATGAGCCAAACGATATGTTAAGATCATCAGCTATTTCTCTAATCGTGATTCGACGATTTTTCAACACAATTTCTTTCATTTCCTGAACATTTTCGTCGGTTTTTGACGTGCTGGGGCGTCCAGAGCGAGGTTCATCGTTAACATTTTTTCGGCCCTCTTGGAATAACTTATACCATTTATAAACATTTTTTTTGCTCAAAGTTGACTCACCGTACGCCACTGTCAACATTTCAAGAGTTTTTGAACACTTAAAACCATTTTTTACACAAAAATTAATACAAACTCTCTGCTCCATTATTTTCAACAGCAAAAAATCGCCGAGCACGCAAACACGAGTCTAACCTTTATGCCTCTCATATAAAAACAACACATGCTATATAGTCAAAACTGTGAACATATGATCGTGACGAGTGTACCAACACAAAAAAAATTTTTGAAATTAGAGTGTACAGAGCGCGCGAAATTCAAAAAGTCACTTTACTTTTTGATTACACCTCGTATATATATATATATATATATATATATATATATATATATATGTATATATTGTCAGGTATTTTGTGGACGCCGGAGAGCAGCGGCGAAATACGCGATCAAACAAAAGAACCGGAATTACGTGCGAAATACGCGCGTGAGCGACGAACGAACCGATAGATAAGTTCACACCAAATCGCGAAATTGGGCGCCAGACGCGATGATACCGGTCGCGTCTCTGGGTTCACTTTTCAACGCTAAACGCGGATCCACAACACGCGATAGATCGCCGAAATAGACGAAAACGCTAAATCGTCGCTCACACGCGGCCGGCTAGCTCCTCTAACCGGTAGAGGGGCAGGGTAGCGGAGACAGGGACGAAACGGCTCACTTACGGGTGGAGACAGGTAGGCGAGAAACCAAGTAAAATCAGGCCGATATAACAGGTAGAAATAACATATATCATAGCGTATAATAAAGACGGAGTACAGCCAAACACGAAGAAAATATAAGTCAAAGTAAGAAAAGAACAAAAAGGATGAAGAGTTGGCAAAAGCGAATAGGCAGAACGCGAGAATTCTCTTAAATCCTACAACAATTACGATAACGGCGCGAACCACGGCGGCTGGTCCCGCGCGGAACACGACAGCCAATCACGCGCGTTCTGAACTGCGCGGCGAGAACACACTAGCCAAACTTTCGCTAACAGGCATTAATTAATTCAAAACGAAGCACAACCAAAGATACCCGCTGACAACCACGCCGTCGTCGCGGCCAAGTTACAAAATTCGTCTTAATACGCGTGATACGACAACGCACCGATAACGCGGGCGGCCGTACGATTGCGGCCGGAACACGACTCGCGCACGTGCGCGAGAGCTTTGCGGCTTCCCGGGAAGCCGGTCGTTCGCGAGCTTCTACTGCGGGACGGCTCAAATACACGCGGCAGACGACGGCTGGGTGCCTCGATGAGGTCTTGTGCTTGAGATGGAGAACCAGCCAAACACCAAGAAACAAGGTGCGTTTAATTGCCACGCGGCAGACGCACTCACACACTAACCTAATGGCTCCACCTCAGAGCGCGAGCCGGTCGACACCGACAGCTCGTGGCTTTACACAGCGGTTAGACGGGTCACCTCGACTTTTGGCACGGTCCTCTTCCTCGTCTCCGGGACCCCAGGCAGAGATCGCCAGGCTGCACACCCGATAGCCACTTGCCGGTAGCACAGGACGATATTCTTCTCGCTCGCTTCTGATAACACGCGCTCTCGTCACCGGGTCGCACGCAAAAGCTGAGAGGATCGCGCTTAATGCGCGATTGATGAGCGCTACCCCTCCCACAGGGTGCGCGATATCCTTGCACCTAGCGGCGCGGCCTATCAGCGGCCGCCCTTATCTAGCCGTGACGTCACGGCAGCACAGTGTCGGGTCTCCGCAGATGTCGCGCGGTCCCCGTCGGCATCCGATATTTTTGTCTCTCTCGCCGTCTTTGCGGACGATAGCCGCTTTTCTTCGAGGCGACGCTCCTCCACCGCTCTTGTTTCAGACGGACAGCCGGCATCCGACGGCCCTTAGCCTGGCCGTTCGTCCGCTCTAGTCTATCCATCCCTCGAGCCTCACGCGAGCTTTCCGCGCGTGACGCTCACTCGTCGCCGCGTCGTCTCGTCCTCCTCTCCGTCGGCGGTTCCTCGTGCACCGGCCCTGAACGATCGTCCGCTCCTCTTCTGGCCGCCGTCAACATCCCTCGTTGTTGCTCCTTCGGCGTCCGAGTTTACATAGAAATTAAGCCACAAATAAATAAAAGAAATTAATAACGCTACGCAGTTCCGCCGGAGATTTCGCTCTCTCGCTTAGTGCCCGGCCCAGTCATATGCACCCCTCCGCGCTTTGCTTTGGCGGAGAGCAAAGTGGCGATGGCAGGTAAAACTGCCACGTCACACTCTAAAGCTTAGTTCCTGACATGCGCTATGCGTAGCGCCTCTCGCTTTCTTCTCTGTCACGCGCTCACGTATTCACGTTGCGGTTCCTTGTGTACAAATTATTCACATTATTAAAAGCGTTCGATACTATGTTTGAGTATATTCCTGAAGCATTGCTCCCATTTCTGCCCGCAATCCCAACAGGTTATGGGCTCAGGTACGTGTGAAATAAGGAACACGTAAGTAAATCAAGTTCAGTTATACGACAAAATCATAACCTAGAAAACTCATCATGTCTGTTTCCATCGGCATGCAAAACATCGAGAAATTGAACGACACTAAGTACGAATCCTGGAAAATCCAAATAAAGAGTGTGCTTGTGTGCAATGAGCTATGGAAATGTACGAGTGGAGTCGAAATTCGCACGTCTGAAAACAACGTCATATGGACATCGAAGGACGTGAAAGCATTGGCGCTAATTTCACTGAGCATCTCGAAAAATCAACTAAATCACATTAAAAAGGTAGCGACATCGCATGAAGCATGGGAAAAGCTAAGCAGCATATATGAATCTAGAGGCACGGTAAGAAAATCAGTCTTATATAAGCAACTGTATCGTATAAAAAAAGAACAAGGACAAAGCATGATGGAATACGGAAACGGCTTCGTCGATAAAGTAGAGCAATTGGAAGATGCTGGAATAAAATTACCAGAAGAACTAGTATCCATAATAATGCTAAACTCACTACCGACCCAATATGAAAATTTTTGTGTCGCTATGGAGTCGCGAGATAACATACCTACGCTCGATTTTCTCAAGACAAAGCTCATCGAAGAAGAGGCGCGACGTATCGATCAAGATAATGGCAAAAATTATGATCCAGAGAACAACACATTGGTGGTACATAACAAAGGCTCTAACAAGAATGTAAAAGACACCCACACAAAATATACACGAAATAACAAGTTTACAGGAAAGTGTTACAAATGTAACAAAATTGGACACAAATCGGCGGAATGCAAGAGTAAGTTTAAACGTAACACGGAAAATAATGTAAACAATGCTATGTTTGCGTGTGCCCAATATACTGGACCCCAAGAATCTACGCAGTGGTGTTTAGATAGTGGCGCGACGAGTCACATGTGTCATGATGAAAAGAAATTTTGCAAATTAGATGCGGATAAGAAATGTGACGTCTACACAGCCACAGATGACTTGGTTGGATCCGAAAGTGTCGGCGACATAAGAATGAAAGTAAAATCACAAGACAGTGAAACAAATGACATTAAATTAAAAGACACGATATTAATACCGCGAATTAGAAGTGATCTATTGTCAGTATCTCGCATGACCGATAACGGTTACACAGTGACATTAAAAAAAAATTGCGTGTTTGTTAATAGACAAGATGGTTCTACTGCGTTAATCGCTAAAAGACAAAATCAGTTGTATGTTGTAGATGAAGTTAATCAATCACAAGTCCTGGCTGCACAAGATGCCGGAAACGATAGCCTTCTACGGTGGCACCAAAGGGTTGGCCACTTGAACCTAGAGATTTAAAGAAACTGAAATCTAAAGAAATGGTGGTTGGACTAAACATGAAGGGTGAGTCTGAGGAGATTAATTGTGAGATCTGCGATAAATGCAAGATCCATCAACTTCCTTACAAAAGCTCAACCAAACGAGAGAAGGAAATACTCGGCTTGGTGCACTCTGACATCTGTGGTCTCATGAGTGTTCCCTCACTAGGTGGAGCTAAGTACTTCGCAACCTTCATAGATGATAAGTCCAAATACATTGATGTCGTGATGTTAAAAAGGCGTTCAGATGAGGTATCAGCTTTCAAAGCTTATAAGAAACGTGCTGAAAAAGAAATCAATTAGCAAATAAAAAAGATTCGCATCGACAACGCCAAAGAATATTTATCCAATAAATTCAACGATTTTTTGGAGGAAGAAGGAATTAAAAGGTAACTCAGTGTTGAATATTGCCCTCAACAAAACAGGGTTGCTGAGCGTGCCAATAGGACATTGGTAGAAATGGCACGCTGTATGTTATTGCAGTTCTTAACATTTTATGGGCAGAAGCTATCAACGCGGCAGCCTATATTCGTAATAGGTGCCCCACGAAGACACTGGAAAACTTGACACCGATAAAAGCTTGGTCATTCGAAAAACCATATGTAGGATTTATGCGCATTTTTGGCAACAAAGTCATAGCCCTCGAAAAGAAACCTTACAAAGGCAAGTTCGAGCCGAAAAGAAAGAAATACATATTGGTCGGATACTCACAGGAATCTAAAGCCTACAGATTATGGAGCCCCGGTACAAGAACCGTAGTAAAGAGACGTAATGTAAGATTTATCAAAGATTTAGGATACGAGACAAAGAACGCTAAAGAAATATGTGGAGCATTGTCCTGAGTGGCACAAGTCAACGAGACTCCTGTCGATTCAGAGTCAGAAGAGGCAAGCGAAGAAGATGGAGAAGAACAATTTGACGCTCCAGAAGAAAGTATCGACACTCCAAAAACTTCACGACGAGGTCCCGGTCGACCAAAACTACTAAAAACCGGAAAACGAGATAGACCGAGGAAATTATATAATGAGACAAGACAAGAAGAAGAACCAAATAAGTCAATAGGCGAAGAAGACGATCAAGCATGACTAGATGCCATGCAAGACGAATACAACTCGCTCATGAAGTATAATACGTGGGAACTCGTACCACGACCTAAAACAAAAAAAATGTTATCCAACCAATGGGTATACAAGATAAAGAGGAAGCAGGACAGGTCAATACTTAAATATAAAGCACGTCTTGTAGTGCGAAGCGGCGAGCAAACGTATGATGTAGATTACGAAGAGATATTCGCGCCCGTAGCCAGATACGAAACGATCCGTGCTTTCCTTGCTGGATGCGTTCAAGAGGAAATGCATACACATCAGATGGACGTTGTCACTGCCTACATACAAGGCGATTTAGCAGATGAGATTTATATAGAACAACCCGGAGGTTTTGAGGCTCAAGGTCAAGAAGACAAGGGTTGTTTGCTGAAGAGGCCATTCTACGGACTAAAACAAGCACGGCGATGTTGGTATAGAAAATTAGACAATTATTTAAAAAGCATAAATATGATAAATAGCGATACAGATCCTTGCGTATATGTAAGTACTAATAAAAGTAGCGATATAATAATTATAGTATACGTAGATGATTTGCTTATCGCGTCTAAAAGTCTTAATAAATTGCAAAAACTAAAAGAAATCTTACAAAGTAAATTTCAAATAAATGATTTAGGTCCTGTAAATAATATTCTCGGGATAAATGTAGAAAGAAATGGACCTACAGTGAAGATGAGATTGACGCAACGCAGATACATTATAGAGACATTAAGAAAATTTAACATGGAAAATTGTAAACCAATATCAACTCCACTTGAGCCAAGTCAAAAACTAACAAAAACAATGAAATCGAACACGGGAGACATAAAGCATAAGCCATATAGAGAATTAATAGGTAGTCTAATATATCTAGCTAACGCGACGCGTCCGGATTTAGCGTTCGCTGCAAACGCATTAAGTCGTTTTTGTACAGATCCGAAAAAAGCTCATTGGAAACTCGCTAAAAGAACACTTCGATACTTACAATGTATTATAGATTACGGAATTACATACACTAAAAGCTGTAAGAAAATGGTCGCTTATGTAGACTCAGATTGGGCTGGCGACATCGAAGATCGTAGGTCATGCAGTGGAAATGTAATCGTATTAGCTAACGGTCCAATAAGTTGGAATTCAAAGAAACAAAAATCTGTTGCGCTTTCCACGATGGAGGCCAAATATATGTCCCTATTCCAAGTATGTAAAGAAATAGTGTATCTAAGACGTTTGTTAGAACATATAGGATTTAAGTCGTGTATAACAGGTCCGATAGAGGTATACTGTGATAATTAAAGCGCGATAGAACTAAACAAAAATCACGTATTTCATGGTCGAAGTAAACACATTGATATTAGATATCATTTTTCACGAGAAATCAGAAATAGAGGTGAAATTAATTTAAGCTATTTACCTACAGATAAATGATAGTGGACTTGTTAACAAAGCCTTTAGTCAAAGCCAAACACGAAGAATGCGTAAAATTGTTAGGATTAAGACAATAATACAGGGTGACCCATTTTAACTTAGGCAGCCAAATAACTCAAAAAATAAGCACACTACGAAAAAATGTTTAGAATTAAAATTTTGTCATTTCGAAGGGGACGTACAATGACGTTAAAATCAGCCCCTCCATTTCCCCCCCCCCCCTGGGTGGTGAGGGAGGGCAAGTTTGAAATCTTAAATGGGAATCTCTATTTTTTATTGCATATTCGGAATCTTTGGCTAAAAACACATACAATTTGTCTGAAACATTTTTCTCGTTTCATGATAGATGGCGCTGTAATCGACGAAATTCAATTTCTTCGATTTCTCTTACTGAGAACACATGCTTACGATTCTGCAATAAATTAACAATAAAAATACCACGTTTTCATTGTTAATACTCAAAATTAGTCTTAAAACAAACTTCTCATTATTTTTTATTACTCATTAATTACTTCTCAAGAAACTGCTTTTAGCGTAATCCAGGAACAACGACGTGGACGTAGCAGTTTTCTGTTCCCTTCGGGGTGCTTGATTAACGTGAGTCCCCTCACCTCTCACAATTCGGGTCATTACTTGATCTTGCCTTAACTGGCTGGGTAACCACACGTTCAAGCATCCCGAATTGTGAGAGGCGAGGGGACTCACGTTAATCAAGTACCCCGAATTTCGAGAGGCGAGGGGGCTCACGTTAATCAAGCATCCCGAAGGGAACAGAAAACTGCTACGTCCATGTCGTTGTTCCTGGGTTACGCTAAAAGCAGTTTCTTGAGAAGTAATTAACGAGTAATAAAAAATAATGAGAAGTTTGTTTTAAGACTAATTTTGAGTATTAACAATGAAAACGTGGTATTTTTATTGTTAATTTATTGCAGAATTGTAAGCATGTGTTCTCAGTAAGAGAAATCGAAGAAATTGAATTTCGTCGATTACAGCGCCATCTATCATGAAACGAGAAAAATGTTTCAGACAAATTGTATGTGTTTTTAGCCAAAGATTCCGAATATGCAATAAAAAATAGGGGTTCCCATTTAAGATTTCAAACTTGCCTACCTCACCACCCAGGGAGAAGGGTGGGGGGCTGATTTTAACGTTATTGTACGTTCCTCTCGAAATGACGAAATTTTAATTCTAAACATTTTTTCGTAGTGTGCTTATTTATTGAGTTATTTGGCTGCCTAAGTTAAAATGGGTCACCCTGTATAATTAGGAGGAACTTAGTTTTACAAACCTAAAGTTACATATGTATTTTTTTGTATGAATACTTTGAGACAAATGCATTGATAGGAGGAGTTTCAGAAAGATCAATGCGTTCTATACATTTACAAGTGATACGCGCTTAATTTTGTTTTTACCACATTATAATGTCCCTATAGCTTAGTTCCTGACATGCGCTATGCGTAGTGGCTCTCGCTCTCTTCTCCTCTGTCACGCGCTCACGTACTCACGTTGCGGTTCCTTGTTTACAATTATTCACTTTATTAAAGGCGTTCGATATTATATTCGAGTATATTCTTGAAGCATTGCTCCCATTCCTGCCCGCAATCTCAACAGAGATAACTGATTCGCTTCGCACGGAAAATAGTCTTAATAGATTAATTTAAATTACAAAAAATTGATATGAAATAAATATAAAATTGATATAAAATGTTAATATTATTATAAAATACACACACACACAAACACACAAACACGTACACACACACTGTTTATAAGTTCGGAATGATTGTAATTTTTTCTTTCCTATAAAATAAAAAATAAAAATTTTTGATACACATACAATTGATACTTATTATTTTGCTTTCTTTCTGTAACTCTTTACCTTTTACATTACAAAAACACATCTCATATTACATTAGCGTTTATTTATTATTACAATATATGTGCACCAATTCTTTAAAAAACATTTATAACATAAGTTTTAAAAACTTAATTTAAAGTATTTAAAATTCTTTTTCCACTATGTCAATTTTTTTCATTGAGATACCGTGGCAAGCTCCTTTATGGAAATTTAGAGTTAAACAATTTTTTTCAATAAATTTTAAAAAATTGCGATTGTATCATTGAAAAAAATTACGTCGCGATATAATTTTATTTTATAAAAAATAAAAATCAAATTCTTTTTAGGATTATTATTATTATAACCTTTTGACAACTATTTAAAAAAATTTTTATAACTCTTCATTTTTTTCATGAAACTAAAAAGTAAAACATCTTGCCATAAAATACTTATTGTTTTGTGAGAAGCGTAAACATAGTAAGCATTCATAAAATTACGACCACTTACGTGTACTTTAGTGTGCGTGCGTGCGTGCGTGCGTGCGTGCGTGCGTGCGTGCGTGCGTGCGTGCGTGCGTGCGTGCGTGCGTGCGTGCGTGCGTGCGTGCGTGCGTGCGTGCGTGCGTGCGTGCGTGCGTGCGTGCGTGCGTGCGTGCGTGCGTGCGTGCGTGCGTGCGTGCGTGTGCGTGCGTGCGTGCGTGCGTGCGTGCGTGCGTGCGTGCGTGCGTGCGTGCGTGTGTGGTGGGGGGAGGGGGAGGTGTCTTTTAACAGTAAATGTATGTTACATACTCGCTGTACCACCGTCCTGTATATGGAATACTTTAATTTCTGACAAGAGAAAAAGAGAGAAAAGAGAGACTAAAGTTTATATCTGTAACTTTGTATTATTGTAATAATTAAAACATATAAAATGTAGCACAAACATAATATTATTGTGTTGAATTTTTACTTATCGTTAATGTAATTTTTTCAATTAGTTATAACAAATGTCATATAGGAAGAAACTTGCAGAAACTTTTCAAATTTGTGGTATCGAGTATGTAACATATCACTTATAACAATTCTTTTCATGAATGATATTTAAAAAACGCTAACCTTTTAGCCCATCCTCCCTTTCTACTCAATCTATGACGAAAGAGAGGTTTGTTCCTGTTGTTATAAATTCGTCCTATTTTGTTGACACATAAGTACACACACTTTTTCTACTTTTAACCTGATAAACTATCACTTCATTGTCACTAATACTAGCCAACGATACTATGACGACAAGTTACAACACGGACTAACTCGTCTCGTGACTATCGCGTCGATGCTGTTTTATTGCGCGGGAAGCATGTAACAGTCCTCGCAGTAAATTATATCAGCCCACAGGACAACCCGTTGACTTTACTATTGCAAACAAAACGAACTCTCTGATGCGCCGATATTATATAATAAAAGCATCTAGAATATCGAGACAAATCTTGATAATTTCTTTAAAAAAATAACATGTATGTACATTGATCATTACATAACATTGTAACAACCTGTGTTTTGTCCGAGCGCGGACGAGCTCAGGGAAGCCAGGGCTCGAAGGAAGGTTGCCGGATTAATTAATTACGAGATCGGGCGTGCGTTTAGTGAGAAACTGCTTTATTCGAGATATAATATTGACAAGTATGCGCACGTAATTCGGGGATACCCGCGGTGTATTCGCGACGGTACGGTGACGCGATTTTACAATAATAAGACGCGGTATTTACAGAACGGGGATCTATTTACATGCGTTCGGTCGCTCGCACTCGGCTCGCGGCCGGTGCGAGAGAGCGCACGATAGCGCGGTCTCGCTCACGCTTGGTTCGGTATCGTCGCGAGGATTCCACGATGTTTACGTCGTCGTTGGCCTCGTCGATCCGCGGCGCGCGCGGGCCGGGACGCCCTACGCTAGAAGCCGCGTCGGTGTTCCGCGAATTCGCGACAGGTGCGCGGCGGGATTCCCTTAGTAGGGAATCCCCTACGTGAGTCGGTGCCGGCTGCCTCGAGAGCTCTCGATGGAGGCAGAGATCTCTCTAACCCCTTGGTGGCAGCCGTTACCGTGGACTCTCGGACGGAGATGGGTTTGAGGGAATCGTTGAGATCTCTCAACGGTGGCAGAGCTCGCTCTACCACTCGGATTCCCTAGGTGCCGGGAAAGCGGGATCGGAAATCGCCGAGATCTCTCGGCGGTGACAGAGCTCGCTCTACCACGCGGATTTCCTGGGTCTGGCTCGGAGGCTGGACCGGAGAAGAGTCCTTCTCTCTGCGGGATCGTCCGCTTTTTATACCCCGATCTCGGAGAGTCGGGGATGTTCGGTTCTTCTCGGAATACAGCATCCCCGCTGCTCCGAGATCGGTCCGGTATCGCGCTCTCGCTTGAGCGTACGCCTCTCTGTCGCTCCAACGCCAGGAGCATGCGAATCCGTGCGCGTGCGCGCGGGCTTCGGGCGTTTAACGGCGCGCTTGTCGGACCGTTCGTGCGCGCGTGTGTGAGGCGATTATCGGCGCGTAGCGCCTGTTCGTCTGTCCGGCGGGTGTTCGGCCGGACAGGGGAGCGGTTCGTGGCCCCAGGGGAAACGATGCGGAGGTGCATCATTACAACACCCCCTTCCCAAGGAGGCCTGAATCTAGGGGCCTTGGTCGAGTCGCTCGGGCTGGCGTTGCGACTTCTCCTTACAGGAGCGGAGTTGGCCGTTTCCGTTGAACCGCAGATGCCACCTGCGGTTCCCTAGCCGGGGCTTGTATTGCCGGCTGACGTGCACCGCGACGTGCGGTACTTCGACCGTGATGCCGGGTTCTACCTCCACCGGTATTGGTGGTGGAGGCAGCGGGCCCATTACTCGGAGCGGTTCCAGAGTTGGTCTGGGTCTGGTCGGGGGCTCCCTCAACGGCGGCGGTCGCTGGGGCGGCGGCGGCGGTGACATCGTCAGCCACGTCCGTTTGGCCCTGTTTCGGCGATCGGATGGCTGCCGGAGTTGCCCGTTTCGCATGCCGGCGATTGCGGCGGAGCGTTGCGGCGGTGGTTCGGTCTCCCTGCCGGTGGAGGGTCCCGGTCGTCCAGATGACCCGTCCAATCCTGGCCGTTCGGGATCGTAGCGCTCGACGTCGGCCTCCCCCAGGAGGTCATCGATAGCTTGGAGTACGTCTGTGTCGCTATGCTTCATCGCGCAGTTTCCCGCAAAGTGAGCGATCGTTCCGAGATTTCGTCGGGCGAAGCGTTGTCCGGACGTAGGTGCCTCGTGTTTTTGTTTTCTCGGTGCGTCCCTCTCAGTCGCTCTCGGTGCCGGTATCGGCACTGTCATTCTCGTCGTTGGGGTCCGGGGGGGGGGGAGCCAGCTTGAGGTCCTGTATGTGGACGTGACGGTACCACTTCCCCCGGTCGTCGCGGAGATCGACGATGACCGGTGATATGATTCGCCGAATTTCGAACGGTCCAACGTACTTCGGCGCGAGTTTGGCGTTAAACGCGTCCGCGCGTCGGGAGAGGGGGTGGTCGCGCTTCCATACCCGCTCCCCGACTCTTGGTGCCCATGCCCTACGCCGTAAGTTATAATAGCGCTCCTGGCGCTAGAATGCTCGCGCTAATCGTAGCACGTGCGCACAAGCTCGTACGTTTCTTGGAGTCGTTTCTGCAGCGCGCACGGTGTGTCGGCGTGATCTTCGTTCGCGCGCTCCTCGGATCGCCGTAGCTCGCGGCCGTGATTCAGGTTGTTACATGATCCCGGCGTATGCCCGGTTGCGTCGTGGGTTGCCGTGTTGTAGGCGAACTGAAGTTCGTGTAGATGTTCGTCCCACCGCCGGTGCCGTTTCTGGACGTATTGCGCGATCATAGTCTTTACCGTGCGGTTGGTCCGCTCGACCGGGTTGCAATGCGGTGCATATGCCGGCGTTAGTCGGTGGCGGATTTGCAGGTCGCGTAGGAGCTGCGTGAGGAGCGCGGAACGGAGTTGCGTGCCGTTATTCGACAGTACTTCTTCCGGGCAGCCGTGCCGAAGAATAATTGCTTCAGTAAGCGCGCGCGTAACGTTTGCCGCGGTGGCCGGAGCGCGCGCATTTCGAGCCATTTTGTGAAACGGTCCTGCATGGTGAAGAGCCAGATATGCCCCCCCGTGGATCGTGGCAGCGGTCCTACGAGGTCGATGGCGACTTGTTGCCACGGCCTGGTTACTACGGTCGGGTGGAGGAGGCCAGCTGGTCGCTGTTGCTCTGCCTTGTACGCAAGGCATTGCGGACATTGCCGTACGTGCCGAGCAATGTCCCGGAACATTCCTGGCCAGTAATAGCGTGCGGCGATTCGGGCTATCGTTTTCGCGATACCGAAGTGCCCCGCGGTAGGCGCGTCGTGGTAGCGGCGTAGGATCTCCTCCCGGTTTTCTTTCGGTACGCATTCTTTCCATTGCGCGTCCGGAGGGATGTCGCCTCAGGTCGAGGCTGTGCAATAAGTGGCGGAGCAGGCGGTCTCCTTCGATACGATAGTCCGGTACGGTCTGGGGCGCCGTGTCGACGCGTTGCCACATCCGTCGGAACCAAGTGCATCGCGGTTGCGCGACGGCGTTTACGTTGCTTCGGCGGGATAGCGCGTCGGCGACTTTGTTCAGGGAGCCCTTTCGGTACTGCACCTCAAAGTCATATTGCTGCAGTTCGAATGCCCACCGGCCGAGGCGGCCGGCCGGTGAGTCTAACTTCTGTAGCCATTTCAGTGACTGGTGGTCGGTAATCACCTTGAACCGGTATCCCTCCAGATAGTCGCGCATCCTTCGGATGCCCCATAGCACGGCCAGGCACTCGAGTTCTGTCGCGCTATAATTCCGTTCGGCGGAGTTCAAGGTGCGGCTGGCGTACGCGATAACTCGCTCGCCTTCCGGAAAGTACTGCGTGAATACGGCCCCCAGCCCCGTAGCGCTTGCGTCTGTTTGCAAGACGAACTGCCTCTCAAAGTCGGGGCATGCGAGGACCGGCGCGGTAGTCAGCGTGGTCTTAAGACCTTCGAACGCTTGCTGTTCATCTTCCTCCCACGTCCAGGGGGCGTTTTTCTTAGTTAGCGCGGTTAGCGGAGTCGCGAGGGTGGCAAAGTTTTTTATGAAGCGCCTATACCAGGAGGCGAGGCCGATGAATTGCCGCACTTGGCGCACATTTTGCGGTGTCGGCCATTTCACGATCGCGTCGGTCTTTTCAGGGTCGGTTCGTATGCCGGTGCGGTCGACTACGTGGCCCAAGTACTTGATGCGATTTACGCAGAATTTGCACTTGTCCGGGTTCAGGCAGAGGCGAGCGTCGCGTAAGCGGCGGAATACCTCGCGAAGCGTGTCGAGGTGCTCGTCAAAAGTGCGGCTGGCGATGATGATATCGTCGAGGTAGACGAATACCTGCGGTTCTAGTTCGGGTCCCAGTACGGTATCTAGTAAGCGTTGAAAGATAGCGGGTGCGGAGTGCAAGCCGAACGGCAATACGCGGAACTGCATCAGTCCGCGCCCCGGGACAGTAAACGCGGTAATCGGCCGGCTAGCTGCGGACAGTGGCACTTGCCAGTAGCCGCTCTCCAGATCGAGCGTGCTTAGGTATCGTGCGCCGCGTAGTTTGTCTAGAGTCGCGGGAATCTGCGGCAGCGGGTACGCGTCCGGTTCCGTGACTTCGTTAACGCGGCGGAAGTCAATGCAAAACCTATGTTTGCCGTCCTTTTTCTTTACGATTACGATCGGGGAGCTCCAAGCGCTGTGGGATGGCTCAATCACTCCCTCCCGTAGCATTCGATCGACCTCGGCGTCGATGATGGTTTGCATTGCCGGGTTACGCGGGCGGTAGCGTTGTTTGATCGGGGGCCCCCCTTTTGTCCGGATGACGTGTTCGACGCGGTCGGTGGGTCCGCGCACGTGTCGGAAGCGTGGTAGCTCCTCGGCTAGGAACGTCCGGAGGCGGGCGTCCTCCTGCGTGTCCTCCTCGGCGGAGGCGCACCGTCGCGGATACACCGCGTGTATCCCCGAGCTATCGTGCGCTCTCTCACACCGGCCGCGAGCCGAGTGCGAGCGACCGAACGCATGTAAATAGATCCCCGTTCTGTAAATACCGCGTCTTATTACTGTAAAATCGCGTCGCCGCACCGTCGCGGATACACCGCGTGTATCCCCGAACTACGTGCGCATATTTGTCAATATTATATCTCGAATAAAGTAGTTTCGCATTAAAACGCACGTCCGATCTCGGAATTGATTAACCCGGCAACCTTCCTTCGAGCCCTGGCTTCCCTGAGCTCGTCCGCGCTCGGACAAAACACAGGTTGTTACAACATGTTGTGAATAAATGAATGTTTATATCTCCAATTAAATATTTTCGAATAAAAGAAAGTAAATAAAAGTTATAATAACGAGAAAATGCACAATATTGTTTTAGTTACAATATTATGTAGCATATAACATTATTGAATCACCTGGATTCTTGGAATTTTCAGCTACAGTTTGAGGTTGATATTGATTATAAATACAATTAGAGCATAATAATAGCGATCAATAAATCCGACTATTTTTTATATTAAAATTTAAACCAGAAAAAATCAGAGTGTTTTTCACAACTTTCGAGCTTTTATAAATAAAATATTTTTATATTTATGATGTTTATGATGTTGTATTTTTATATTTATGATGTATTATGATTTTTTCGTGTTGAAATATTTTGAGAAATTCAAGGATAAGTAATACAATATTTTTTTATTTTGAAATAAATTAAATAAAATTGTTAATGACGAATATTGAAAAGTTCTGGTATAAATAAAACGAAAATGTTATAACGATTTTATACGAGCTATTGATATCAAGTGTCCAATAATAAATAAGGCGCACAACGTTTTATTTCGGGAGTCTTTGCGTTATAAATACAATTGTATAAATGTAATCGTATTCATCTATGCTCAAAACTAGTTACAACTTTCATGTTTCGAAGAAAATTGTAAAAGATGCAATCAGCATTAAGTATTATATTAAATTAATTAATTTAATATAAATAGTTGTAACGATAGCATCGTTACGCAGGTAAATTATATCTCTTTCTCGCTTGCACGCCGGATTATAACATATCGTTCCGTATCTTTCACTCGCACGCTCGATCACGTGACGTCAGTACTCTCCAACCCACTCACTCGCACGCGCGGCCACGTGACGTTGGTTCCGTTCTCCATCTCGCTCGCTCTTGCGCCCGGTCGCGTGACGTCACGCGTAGCATCGCGCGGGCACGTGCGCGTAGGTACACGCTGAAAAGTGGGGTAAACACGTGGTTTCGACTGCGTGGGCGGCCGGAGGGTATAAATACGGAGCCACACCAGGAAGGAGCAACCAGTCGGTTCCAAATCACCGGTACCGACACTCCGGAAGTACTCGGAGCTCCTTAGTTGGGTGTTCTCGGCTTCCTTATACCGGGTGTACTCGGTTTCCTGAAAGCCCCTGACACCGGGTGTTCTCGGTTATCCGCACTCCTGTGCCGGGCGTTCTCGGCTTCCTGATACAAGCCGTTTACGGCCCCCCTGATACCGGGCGTACTCGGTTATTCTATACCGCACTCCTGTGCCGGGTGTTCTCGGCTTCCTGACACAGGCCGTTTACGGCCTCCCTAATACCGGGCGTACTCGGTTATTCCGTACCGCATCCTTGCGCCGGGTGCTTTCGGCTTCCTGATACCGGGCTTACTCGGTTACCCGTTTCTTTACCTGTTACCTATCCTGTAATTTCAATTCTTAATTTTCGTTTTATTTTCAGAGCAAATTTAAAATAATTTCACTAGGTCGGCGACGACGCGTTTACCCGGAGTTACAACTTCCTCGCCGGATTTTCCTTGGATATCCTCCGTCCCGAGCGTTCCGTCCGAACAAGCGCTCTTCTAGCAAAGCGAGCGTATCTTGACCCCTTTCTCAGGCGAGCGTTAGTTATTAAGTTGCGTTACTTGTAATATTTTCCGAGCGTTAGTTTGTAAGATTCGCGTCTCGCATTTAGACTTAAGATTTTGATCGACACCGCGAGCGCTATAATTTAGTTTAAGTTCTTTCCGCGTGTGAACAAACGTTCCGGGGAACACGAGTTCCGAAGGTGTTAACTTCCTCTCTTCCTAATAAATTTTTATTTTTGTATCACGGATTGTGAGGAGATATTGATTTAAAATAAATGTTTTGTTAATTTCTTTTCAAATCGGAGTTCCTTCTTTTCTCGACCCTGCCACCGGCGAGCTAATCCGTGACCGCGAGAAAAGTCATACCGTTACATAGTGATATTACTAATTCTTATTCGACATGCTGTGTTATGACCGGAAATTAATTCGGCGCACATTCTGGTTGAATTCGGAGAAGTATATAAAATCACATATATAAATATAAACACTAAGACCTACCTACGACCGAAGAAGGCTTTCTTACTATCATTGTATTGTTACACTATCGGTTCAATAACATATTTGAAAATTGTAAAATTTTTTTTTAATCTTTAATGTCATTCGTAATAATAATAATATGAATAAGTTATATATATTTCTTTATATTAGGAGTATAAATAAGTTTCCGCCGTTTTTTATCAAAAATTGGGCATTTATTGTGAAAGAACGGTATCTAATGTTTTATTCGAAGTATTGTCCATCGCTAGCCACTACTTTTTCCCATCTTTCTGGCAGCATACGGATACCGCGTCGGAAGAATGCTTCATCTTTTGAAGCTACCCATAAATCGACCCAATTTTTTGTATCTTCATATGATGTGAAGTGTTGCTCAGACAGGCCATGCGCCATCAATCAAAATAGGTAGTAATCAGAAGGAGCAATGTCTGGTGAATACGGCGGGTGGGGTAAAACTTCCCAATTGAGCGTTTCCAGGTAGGTTTTGACCGGCGCCGCAACATGTGTACGAGCATTATCATGCAGAAGAATAACTTTGTCGTGACTGCAGTAATAGTGGGCACGTTTTTCCTTGAGTACTCGGTTTAATCTCATTAATTGTGTTTGGTAGAGAGCTCCAGTAATGGTTTCATTCGGTTTGAGCAACTCATAATACACGACACCAAGCTGATCCCACCAAATACACAACATGAGCTTTTTTCCATGAATGTTCGGCTTGGCTGTCGATGTTGAAGCATGGCCAGGTGGTCCCCATGATTTCTTCTTCTTTGGGTTATCGTAGTGGATCCATTTTTCATCACCAGTGATTATACGGTGCAAAAAACCCTTTCGTTTATGCCTGGCAAGCAGCCTTTCACATGTGAAAAATTGGCGTTCAACGTTTCTCGACTTCAGTTCATATAGAACCCAGTTTCTTTGTTTTTGAATCATTCCCAATGATTTTAAGCGATGTAAAATTGCTGGTTGTGTCACTCCTAATGTAAGTGCAAGTGCTTCTTGCGTTTGGCACGAATCTTCATCTAATAATGTTTCCAATTCCGCGTCTTCGTACACTTTCGGCCTTCCGCTACGTTCTTTGTCTTCGACGTCAAATTCACCGTTCTTAAACTTGCGAAACCACTCACGGCAACTTCTCTCACTTAAGGCAGCCTCACCATATGCTTCTATAAGCAATCGATGCACCTCGGCTGCAGATTTCTTCAAATTAAAGAAGTAAATCAAAAGCTCCCGCAAATAACGCTTATTCGGCTCAAAACTCTACATTTTTACACAAAAAGATATATGATGCTGATACAAAATCGCTAGTATTTTAAGGTTACGTTATTGCCAGATGTCCAACTTTATGATATAACGTTTTACAACAGACAATTTCAACCATAACATACTAGTGGCGCCATTTTTTGTGAAACGGCGGAAACTTATTTATACTCCTAATATATAATAATGTATTAGTAATAAATATATTAATTATTTTATAATATAACATTTTATTTAAAACTCAAAAAAAATTTTTAATTTTTAATGTAAAACAGAAAAAATTAAAATTCCTCAGAAAATATAAGTATTTTTAACTCGATTCTGTATATCTATTCTTCCCGCTTCATCATCTCGGACACGTGTCATAAGCGTTGGAGAGGGCCGGTGAGGTGAGCGGGGAATAGCGCTACGCTGAATTGAATCGAAAATCAGCCGAAAAGGTGTAATGAATCATGATGATTTTTCTATTCAGAGTGACTTGTTCTATCAACCCACAAGACGAGCGAACTTTATCTGACACCCTGTATAACTGTACAGATTTATTGAAAATTTAGAAAAATAGTCAATAGCGGATCGCATCGCTAATTCAGCAATTTTGAGAAAGATTCGAAATCATAGAACTGTTCTTCTATGAAAGAAAAAGGAGACAGTTCAACATAGAAGAAGTTCGAGTGAGAAGAAAACAGTTTGAGAGAAAGGGAGATAGCAAAGTCACATTGTCGATTTCGATCGTTTGGTGTAGTGATCGACGAAGCATCTCACATATTTTCGTAGATCGCACCGTTCACAATAGTGAAAGTGTGTGTGTATGTGTGTGCTCTTCATTAATTACAAAATCGTGTTTGCTCAGTTCGCTGGTCCCGACGCAACGGCGGCCCCGCGATGCGAATTTCGAATCTTGCAGCCAGCACGCAACCAATGGGGGAGATGGCTGGCAGCATTTTCTCCACTCTGATTGGAGAGAATGCCATCCCCTCCGCTGGCTGCCAACTCGCATCGCAGGCTTTGTTGTAGGCAGACTAGGCAGGATCATTCTTCTTCTTCTGGCCACGTGAGTGAAGTGATTTTCAGATTCTCAGCTACGGACGGGAGGATAATAGGATGGAAAGGACTGTACAAAGATGTAAGTATATTACTTCTGTATATTTTATATTCTTTTTAACTTCTCTCCCCTCTCTCTCCCGCGTTCTTTTCCGCGTCGTCGCTATCGTTTCCGTTTTCGCGCTCTGCTTCTCTCCTTGGCTACGTGCGTCTCTTTCGTTCTTTCTCCTCGCGCTCTCTCGTGCATTCTTTTCTTTAATTTCTCTCCCCTCTCTCTCACCTCTCTATCCCGTGTTCTTTTCCGCGTGATCGCTATCATTTCCGTTCTCGCTCCCTGCTTCTCTCCTTGGCTACGTGCGTCTCTGTAAGCATCTTCTATACGCAGATGATTTGCAGATATATTTACATTTTCCGCCTGCTGATCTTGACGCTGCCCTTGCAAGGTTAGAGAGGATATTGCAGCTTTTGAATCCTGGGCCTCGTTCAACTTTCTCACCTTAAACGTGCAGAAAACAAAAGCAATGCTTCTGAGCAGCGCTAAGTTTGTAAATAGCCTCCCTTCCTCTCTCATACAACTGCACCTCAACGGTGCTCAAATCGAGATCACTACCAGAGTCACCAACCTCGGAGTCTGCCTTACCAATATCCTCAGCTGGTCCGAGCAGATACGTGTCACCTCTAGCCGTATGAATGGTATCCTTCGGCGCTTAAAGGCTTTCAATAACAGCCTCTCCCTGCGCCTTCGCACACATCTCGTGACTACCCTCATCTTCCCTGTCTTTGATTATTGCGCGGCCCTATTTACTGACCTTACGGAGCAACATAAGTTAAAACTTTGACGCCTGATAAACTCTTGCGTGCGGTTCATCTTTAACCTTCGCAAGGATGAGCACATTTCCGGATATTACGAGAGATTGGAGTGGCTCAACTTTGACGACCGAAAGGAGTACCTCACTTGCTGTCTCCTATTCTCTATCATCCTCAACTCTTCTTCCCCCTACCTTTCCAATAATTTCCGTCCTCTTCATCGTCCTCTCTCTCATCTTCGCTCCTCACTCTCCTCTTCCCTTGACCTTGCTGTCCCCTTTTGCCGTATCTCAACCTACCAACGCTCCTTTCACTCCACGGCCTGCTCCTTATGGAATAATCTCCCTTCTGCCGTCAGGGGGAGGGGCAACCTCTATTAACGCATTTAAACGTGCGCTCTTCGTCCACCTCAGGGGCCGCAGTCGCGTAGCGCCGCCTCCGCCCCATGCTCGTGCCTAGTCCTCTTATCAGTATGCTGTCTTCACCTCATTCTTGCTGCACTTGCTTGTCCTTGGCACTGCTTATTTGAATTGAGCGTATTTCTGTATTCTTTTGCTCACTGCCTTCTGTCTATTTCTTATTCCAGTTTACAAACTTGTTAATACTTTTTGTACCTTTTATTTTCTTGATTTGCTCTGTCGGAAATACGCTCCATTCTCTAATTCTAGTTATTAAGTTTAATTTTAATTTTATTACTTTAGTATTTTTTTGTAAATATTTCTTATCTCAATTTAATGTAATTTCATCTAGTTGCTTTTCTGTTATTCTTATTTTTTTGTTTCTTTTTTCTTCGTTTTTCTTTTCTTGTTATTTACTTTTTGTATTATATTTCCTATCTATATTTTCTGGTTTATCTTCTTAGAGGGCTATGCCCTAGAATATTAATAAAAGCACAATCAATCAATCAATCAATCTCTTTTGTTCTTTCTCCTCGCGCTTTCTCGTGCATCCTCTTTTTCAATTTTTCTCCTTTCTCTCTTCTGCGTTCTTTTCCGCGTTGTCGTTATTGTTTCCATTCTCGCGCCCTGCTTTTCTCCTTGGCTACGTACGTCTCTTTCGTTCTTTCTTCTCGTGCTCTCTTGCGCATTCTTCTTTTCAGTTTTTTTCTTCCGTGCTATTTTCTGCTTTTTACGCTATCATTGTCGCATCTGGTCTCATTCACTTTTGTTGCTTTTTTTCTTTTTCTTGCAATCTATTCCTCTCTTGCTGTCACTTTTATCTTCTCATCTTATCTGTTTTATTTTTTCTCGTTTTTTCTTTTTTTTTTCTTTTTCTGGTTCATCCTCTTTTGTTTTAGTTTTTATCTCATTTTCTCAGTTTTTTTTCTTTTCTATAATTCGTTGATACTGTTTTTTAAGTATAACTATTTTTAATAGAAACAAATTTTTATTTAAGGCAGAACAATAAATTATGCGTCTGTAATAAGACCTAATTCAAGATCTACTGCTATGACATTGGCAGTAGCGGCAGCATCGGCAACATCAGCAACATCAGCACCACCAACATCACCGGCACCACCAATACTATCGGAACCACCAGCACCATTGACGCAATCGGTGCTACATGTAGAACCGGCACCACCGACACAACCGAGAGAGAGACTATCGAAACAACAAATACCGCCGACACAACCAATAGCATCGACGCAGACGTTACATATTTTGGTTGACAGCACTAACTACAATAGAGTAATATTTTATTTTATCTTTATAAAACATGTATGTGTGTGTACGTTGTGCATATAATAATTTTAATTTTTTTACAGCGCTTCGAGGAAGCTGTCAGAAGAACCGTGAACAAGGAGAAAGAAAACTAAAGTATGACCGTGGAATGCCGGCATATATAAAACCTCACAATGCACCCATCTACCCAGTGATGCAAGAGTAAGCGGCAGTACCGAAATACGCGGCAGCACCAAGATACGCGACAGCACCGAGGTACGTGACAACACCGGGATAAGCGGCAGCACCAGAATACGCGGTAGAACCGGGATACGCGGCAGCACCGGAATACGCGGCAGCACCGGGATACGCGGCAGCACCGGGATACGCGGAAGCACCGGGATACGCGGAAGCACCGGGATACGCGGCAGCACCTGGGTACGCGGCAGCACCGGGGTATGCAACAAGACACGCACCGGGACACATGCCGGGATATGCGGCAACGCCAGAGTTTATCACACCGTCGGGATGCGCCGCTGCGCCCAATGCAGGATGTATCTGTTATAAGTATTTCCTATTATTAGACTTGATTAGAGTAACTAGTTAAAAAGTTATAATTGTTTTAAATAATATTACTTTAAAGACTTACTAATTTCTAATTTAATAAGAATAAAATGCTTTTCAAAAATAACTTGTAATTTAATTTTGGCTTGTTTTACATTAATGTTTCTTTAAATTAATTAGATTTGTTCATATAACTTTTAACGTAATTAAATCAATTTTAGGTCAATTTTAATTTAGTTAACAGATATATTAAATTACATTGCCTATTAAACATATATGGTATTACATATATTTTCATAAATTTTTTCTGTTTTTTGTTACAGCACCTCATGGACATTGGCGATAGACACGACGAGTTATACATTCTAACACACACACACACACACACAATCCCAAAAAATTACCAAAAATATACAAATTCTTAGATTGCTCCAAAGTTTATTATTACGTTCGAGTGTCTGAGTAAAATTAGAGCATAATTTTCTTATTGTTTCAAAAGTCATTTAATTTTAATTTTTAGTTGCTCTGATTCTTATATAAAGAGCATTTTGAAATTTTATTTTTGAAAATTGATTCTTTTTTTAATTGTGGATTAGGAATAAAAGTTGATTAGGAATAGATCTAAAATGCTTACACTTTTTAAATTTTGGTAATTTTTTGGTATTATACAGGGTAGTCAAAAAGTACCGGACATGCCCAATATTTCCGTTCCCTTGCATTTTACAAGAAAATGTTTCAGACAAAAGTTGTAGGGTTTAAAAAGATCTATTTACTGATCTTATCAGTTTGACCTTGGATGGCGTCGCCAAGGTCAGATCGAAATTACATTAACTTTTTTAAATGGAACTTTTTATTGCATATTCTTATAGCTTATCTCGAGACCTTTCCAAAACACTACAAGAAAGTTTATTTTTGTTGAGTACTTTCCGAGTTGTGAGGCTTGAAAGCTACAGTGTACTGTAGTGTGGGTCCAGCCAGTTAAGGCAAGAGTGGCGTGTTGGTCCGGCCAGTTAAGGCAAGTGTGGCGTGTGTCCGGCCAGTTAAGGCAAGTGTGGCGTGTGTCCGGCCAGTTAAGGCAAGTGTGGCGAGTGTCCGGCCAGTTAAGGCGAGAGTGGCGTGTGGGTCCGGCCAGTTAAGGCAAGAGTGGCGTGTGGGTCCGGCCAGTTAAGGCAAGAGTGGCGTGTAGGTCCGGCCAGTTAAGGCGAATTTTATTCCAATTGGTCAGCTTGGGCAAAATATTCAATTGTACCAAACAATTCACAACAAATGTACAAATTGTTGCCCTTCAACAGCCTGGCAATGTGCCAATCTGTTATAAACAGCTGAAACCGCATTCCGGTACGTTTCCGGCGGTATTAGTTGTACCTCTTGAGTTATTCTCCCTCTTAAATCATCTAAATCTTGAGGTTTGGTGCCATAAACTTTAATTTTCAAGTAACCCCACAAAAAAAAGTCAAGTGGGGTCAAATCTGGAGACCGAGGTGGCCACTCAATATGACCCCTTCGCCCTATCCACCTGTCCTGAAAGACCTCATTCAAATATTGACGGACAATGACACCATAATGAGGTGGAGCTCCATCCTGTTGGAAATAAATTTCATCCATATTTCCACCAGCTATGTCTCGAATAGCTGGAACAATTTGTTCGCGAAGCATGACTGCGTAAACCTGTGCTGTCAAATTGCCTTCAATGAAGAAAGGACCAACTGGTCTATCATTAAGAATACCAGCCCATACGTTAAGTTTTTGTGGATATTGTATATGATTGTCTCTTTTCCAATGAGGATTAACGTCACTCCAGTATCTACAATTGTGTCTATTTACATTTCTAGTCAGTTCAAATGTTGCCTCATCAGAGAAAACAATATTATTAAGTAATAGAGGGTCCTCGGCAATCATCTCCATCATAAGATCACAAAATTCGATGCGTCTATCAAAATCGTCTTCGGACAACTCTTGGCACAAATGGAGTTTGTATGGATGCCATTTATTTAATTTCAAAATTTTACTGACAGATCCATGAGAGATTTCGTGTTCTTGTGCAACGCGATCGATGGAAATATGGGGATTTTCAACGACAGACTGTAAAACATTTAATGCCTTATCATTATTTGTTGCTGTTTTACGTCGACCAGATCTTGGGCGGTTTTTAACGCTACCAAGGTCCTCGAAACGTTGAATAGTACGGATTACAGTACTTTTAGAGATCCTATTATTTTCATTCCGAAAATTTTCATTAAATAATCGCGTTACTGTTTTATACCCTCTTTGTTGATCTCCCCATCCTCGCATCATTAACAGTGTTATTCGATCTTTTTCAGAAAGCTCCGCCATTCTTAATTAGAGTAAGGAAGAATTAAACAGGTAAGTGATAGGAAATCACGTCCACGACGTGAGTCCTACTCGCTAAGAAGACAGCACTGCATCAAAGATACAATGTTAGATTATCGGTAGTTCTCTAATTAAAGGCGATATTTATTCTCTCATTCTCGCAAGTACCAATGTACGAGCTCTTGAGCAAACAATACGGATCACTGATTTTAATCTTTGATGCAGTGCTGTCTTCTTAGCGAGCAGCACTCACGTCGTGGACGTGATATCCTATCACTTATCTGTTTAATTCTTCCTTAATCTAATTAAGAATGGCGGAGCTTTCTGAAAAAGATCGAATAACACTGTTAATGATGCGAGGATGGGGAGATCAACAAAGAGGGTATAAAACAGTAACGCGATTATTTAATGAAAATTTTCGGAATAAAAATAATAGGATCTCTAAAAGTACTGTAATCCGTACTATTCAACGTTTCGAGGACATTGGTAGCGTTAAAAACCGCCCAAGATCTGGTCGACGTAAAACAGCAACAAATAATGATAAGGCATTAAATGTTTTACAGTCTGTTGTTGAAAATCCCCATATTTCCATCGATCGCGTTGCACAAGAACACGAAATCTCTCATGGATCTGTCAGTAAAATTTTGAAATTAAATAAATGGCATCCATACAAACTCCATTTGTGCCAAGAGTTGTCCGAAGACGATTTTGATAGACGCATCGAATTTTGTGATCTTATGATGGAGATGATTGCCGAGGACCCTCTATTACTTAATAATATTGTTTTCTCTGATGAGGCAACATTTGAACTGACTAGAAATGTAAATAGACACAATTGTAGATACTGGAGTGACGTTAATCCTCATTGGAAAAGAGACAATCATATACAATATCCACAAAAACTTAACGTATGGGCTGGTATTCTTAATGATAGACCAGTTGGTCCTTTCTTCATTGAAGGCAATTTGACAGCACAGGTTTACACAGTCATGCTTCGCGAACAAATTGTTCCAGCTATTCGAGACATAGCTGGTAGAAATATGGATGAAATTTATTTCCAACAGGATGGAGCTCCACCTCATTATGGTGTCATTGTCCGTCAATATTTGAATGAGGTCTTTCAGGACAGGTGGATAGGGCGAAGGAGTCATATTGAGTGGCCACCTCGGTCTCCAGATTTGACCCCACTTGATTTTTTTTGTGGGGTTGCTTGAAAAGTAAAGTTTGTGCCACCAAACCTCAAGATTTAGATGATTTAAGAGGGAGAATAACTCAAGAGGTACAACTAATACCGCCGGAAACGTACCGGAATGCGGTTTCAGCTGTTTATAACAGATTGGCACATTGCCAGGCTGTTGAAGGGCAACAATTTGAACATTCGTTGTTAATTGTTTGGTACAATTGAATATTTTGCCCAAGCTGACCAATTGGAATAAAATTCGCCTTAACTGGCCGGACCCACACGCCACTCTTGCCTTAATTGGCCGGAAACACGCCACACTTGCCTTAACTGGCCGGACCCACACGCCACTCTTGCCTTAACTGGCTGGACCCACACTACAGTACACTGTAGCTTTCAAGCCTCACAACTCGGAAAGTACTCAACGAAAATAAACTTTCTTGTAGTGTTTTGAAAAGGTCTCGAGATAAGCTACAAGAATGTGCAATAAAAAGTTAGGTGTTCTATTTAAAAAAGTTAATCTAATTTCGATCTGACCTTGGCGACGCCATCCAAGGTCAAACTGATAAGATCAGTAAATAGATCTTTTTAAACACTACAACTTTTGTCTGAAACATTTTCTTGTAAAATGCAAGGGAACGGAAATATTGGGGGGGTCCGATACTTTTTGACTACCCTGTATAATGTAAACGCATACACTCACGTTCTGTATAAATATGTACAAAAATAATATGTTTAAAATAAAAATGTTTATATATAAATATTGTCACGTATTTCTCTGACGCCTGAGAGCAACGGCGAAATACGCGATCAAACAACGGAATAACTCGCGAAACACACGCGGGAGCGACGAACGAACCGAAAAATACCAAACGCTCGCACCAAATCGCGAGATTGGGCGCCAGACGCGATGATACCGGTCGCATCTCCGGGTTCACTTTTCAACTCTAGACACGGATCCACAACACGCGAGAATGCGTCATGCCGAAACGCGAAATCGTCGCTCGCACGCGGCCAGCTAGCTCCACTAACCGGTAGAGGGGCTGGGTAGCGGAGACAGGGACGGAGAGGCTCTCTTACGGGAGGAGACGGGTAGGCGAGCAATTAAGTAAAATCAGGCCGATATAACAGATAGAGATCACATATATTACAGGGCATAATAGAGACGGCATACAATAAAATCAGAAAAAAAGCGGTTAACGTAAGAAAGAAAGACAAAGAGATAAGGAGTTAACCAAAAGAAATTAATAAGCCGGACGCGGGAATTATTTCAACTCAGACCATAATTACGCTACACGCGCCGATCACGACGACTGGTCCCGCGCGAAGCGCGGCAGCCAATCACGCGCGCTCTGACCAACGCGGCAAGAACGCGAACGCAGGGCCTCCGCTAAGGCGAGCCACGTAATTTCTGAGACAAAAGTGCGTACAGTAAAAGATTAGCGCCGGCGACAACGCAGCCGCCGGAACCGCACTGCAAAATTAATAGAAAACGCGCGATACACCAAGTCACCGATATCTCGGGCGGCCGTATGATCACGGCCGTAACACGACTCACGCACGTGCGCGAGGGCTTTGCGGCTTCCCGGGAAGCCGGTCGTTCGCGAGCTTCTACGACGGGACGGCTCAAACACACGCGGCAGCCGACAGCTGGGTGCCTCGACGAGGTCTCGGGCTTGAGGTAAAGCCAGCCAAACACTAAGAAGCAAGGTGCGTTCAATCGCCACGCGGCGGACGCACTCGCACACTAACCTAATGGCTCCACAGAACGCGAGCCGGTCGACACCGACAGCTCGTGGCTTTACACAGCGGTTAGACGGGTCACCTCGACTTCAGCACGGTTCTTCCTCCGCTCCTCGATCCGCGGGGCTTGTCCGGGCCTGGCACACTCTACGATAGCCGCTCCCGATATCTCCAGCCGATATCTCGCACGCTCGCTCACGCTTCGCACAGCAGGGATCGCCGGGTCGCACGCAAAAGCCGAGAGGATCGCGCTCGATGCGCGATCGATGGGCGCTACCCCTCCCACAGGGTGCGCGATATCCTTGCGCCTAGCGGCGCGGCCTATCAGCGGCCGCCCTTATCTAGCTGTGACGTCAAGGCAGCGCAGTGTCGGGTCTCCGCAGGTGTCGTACGGTCCCCGTCGCCATCCGACATCCTCGTCGCTCTCGTCGTCCTCGCGGACGACAGCAGCAGAATTTTCCCAGCGACGACTCCTCGCCGCTACCCTCCTCGATGGACAGCCGGCATTCGACGGCCCTCGTTCTGGCCGTTCGTCCGCCCCAGCCTGTCCATCAACTGTGCCACTCGCGAGCCTCCCCTGCGTGGCGCCTATCTGTCGCCACGTCTTGTCTCGTCCTCCTCTCCGTTGGCGGTTTCCTGTGCGCCGGCCCTGGACGATCGCCCTCTCCTTTTCCTGTCGCGGTCCGTCTCCCTCGCCGCTGCTGGTCCTTAGGCGACGTTTGTCGAGGTGCCCGCGGTTACATGAAATAAGCCGCGAATGAGTAAATAAAATAATACGCTCCGCAGACCCGCCGGAGATTTCGCTCTCTCGCTGAGTGCCCGGCCCGGTCGTACGCGCCTCCTCGCGCTACGCTTAGGCGCAGGACGAAGTGGCGAGGCAGATAAAACTGCTACGTCACAATATATAATAAATGATATTAATTAACTTCTCATTAAACTGTATATCTTATTTTTGATCGAGAACCTTATACTAATAAATTTATCAACTTTTTCCTAATGAAATCGAAAACAATTTTTATAACATATATACATACTTTGAAATATTGCACAAACGTCAATAATTATTACGTTAAAACATTGTTTATACACCTATGTAAACGTAAATTATTTGAAAGAATTATAAGTTTTCCCAGTAAGCTATTTTCTATCTATAACATACGTGTAATGATAGACAGAGAAAGAGAAAGAGAGAGATGACTTGAAAATAAATTATATTTATAGTTTATTAAAACTTTGTTTTTTTAAAACAACACTAAATACGATACACAAAATTGTTTATTCTGTACACAAAAATAAAAAATGGTAATATATTTAGTATTGTGTCCCAATTACTATTTTTTACACGTAATCTTCAGGTTAATAACTTTCCAATGAAATATCACTCAAAGACAGTGTGAAATGAAAAATATTTCCAACTTGAGTAAAATTCTTCCATATATGGTTATATAAATATTCAATAATTTTCATCAAATATTTATATTACTATAATTTAATACAAAACCGGAAACTATAATTTAATACAAAAAACAAAATTAAATAAAAAAAATTATTGTTTAATTAACGGCTTCTGCAACCGACTTGTGACAAAACGATTTACCGACACGTACAAACTGCAAATTTGATTGCAGCGCTGCTCTCGGAATATTGAGCAACTAAACTATAGCTCTCTGCACTAATTCCACATGCAAAATACATAAACAATTTTCAGACATCCATTTTTCTCATACTAGAGCCTCTAGGACCATTCTGCAAACGTCATATTGTTCTTTTATTTAATTCATACGCAGTAAATTACTTATTTCATACATACATATATATAAAGGTACTATATCCTTTGCGGAGTACACTGCGGACCTCCGCTCCGCTTACATAGTTTTAACATTTTATATCTCGCATCCTTTACAATGCACGAGAGAGAGAGAAAGATCACTCATCCATTCATACCTCGACACCCACTCTCCGGACCTCCGTTTCCGCCGCATTTTCCTCTCTTCCTTCCACTCTCATTTATACTCAGCCACCCTCCTCTCTCCCTCATCTCCTCCAATTTCTTCATCCAAACTTCTCTCTCCCCCTCTCACCTAAAACCTCTTCCACCATCTCTTCCCATCCCTTTTCCGTCCCCCAATCCGTGCATTCTTCCCATATATGTTTCCTCTCCCCATCCACATATCCTACACTTTCTTTTCTCTTTCTTTTCCCAGTATCTACCTCCTCTCATACCGTCTCCTAACCTAAACCTTGCAATCCTTTTCCAACTTTCCTTCTACCAATCTCTCTTCAAGTACTCCGGCACTCCCTTCCCTTTCACTCTGTTATACCATCTGTTGAACCTCGAGCTCCTAATTCTTTCCCACCTTTCCTCTTCCTGCCGCTTCCTCTCTCTTGCTACCAACTCTTCCCCCCTTAACCCTCCCTCTTCTCTCAATTTTTCTATCTCCTTGATATTCCAGCTCTTTTCTTCATAGAAACCTCTTCCTTCTTCCTCCCATTTTTCTATCATCTTTTCCTCCTTTGCTCTACCTCTTATCTCCTCTCAACACCACCTTGCCAACTCCCCTCTCCTCTTTCTCCCAGCTTCTTTTCATAGCTCCATGCCCTCATTCTTGCCCTTTCCCTTAATTTTTCCCTCTGCACCTTCTCTCTTAGCATGTACCCCGGTGTGTACCTTCCCACCCCTATTACCCATTTCAAATACCAGTCCTGTATCTTCTCTACCCCTTCCCTTTCTTTCCACCCCCAAATTTCTGCACCATAGCTAACCACCGTCCACACCAACCTATCAAATAACCACAGCCTTTTAGCTCAGTCCTTTTCGAATTTCCTCTTTCCTATTCCCCATACCTCTCTCATCACCACCGCTCCTTTTTTGACTCTCTTTTTTATATGCTCTTTCTGTCCCCCATTTGCCATCATCATGTACCCCAGATATTTATACCTTTTTACTTCCTCTATTTCATTTTTCTTCCATTTCCATATTATTCTTTTCTGTCTCCCACCACCTCTTCTACACCTCATCACTTTTGTTTTTTCCACATTTACCTCTAATCTTTTCTGTTCTACATATCCTTCTAATGTTTTTATTAACCTTTTCATCCCTATTTCCTGTGCCACCACCGCCACATCATCCGCATACGCCAGGGAATAGATTTCTTTTCCTTTCACTTTTACTTTCCCCCATCCCCCCTTTGCTAACTTCTCATCCTAATCCGCTAGCAGTAGTGTGAACATGCATGGGCTCAACAGACATCTCTGTGTCACTCCTCTACCTGTCCAAAAGTTGTACTCCTCCCTTTCCCCCACCCTTACTTTACTTATTGTCTCCTTCAAGACTTTCTCACACCTCACCACCAGACTCTTTCTCACTCCCTTTCTCTTCATTGTCTGTACCCGTATCTCCCTATCCACCGAGTCAAACGTTGCTTTCATATCCACAAACATAATAACTATTTTGCATTTCGTTTCCGCTATTTTCTTATTTATTAGATAATTTAACACGTATATGTCGTCTATCGTTCTTACCCCTCTCCTAAACCTCGTTTGACTCAGTGGTAATATCCCTTTATTTTCCACTTCTTCCTTCAATCTCTCCGCCAAAACCGCCGCGTACACTCTATACGCCGTTTGCGTAAGCGTAACCTTCCTATAGTCTTCAACCTCTTTCCCCTCCCCCTTTTTCACTATCGTTACTACTATCCCTTCTCTCCATTCTTACGGCCATCCCTCTCTCTTCAACACTCTATTGCATATTTCCCAAAACTATTCTCTTATTTCTTTTCCCCCATATTTCCATACTTCATTCATAATCCCATCCCCTCTTGCTGCTTTTCCTTTAATTTCATTATTGCCCTACCAATTTCCTCTCTACTAATCTCTTCTTCTTCCTCTACCTCTCTCCCCATCATCTCCCCTTTTATCCTCCACTCCACTCCCCTCAGTACCTCTCTAAAAGGTTTATCCTACTCCCCCATTTCAATCCCTTCCCTGACTCTCTTTCTCTTCCTCCTTCCTTTATTCACTGCCTTTCACACATCCTTTTTGGATTTTATTCTTTCTATTTTCCTCTCCCATCTTTCCCTCTCCTTTTTCTTCTTCTCCTCACAATGTTCCCTGTACCTCTTTCTCATTTCTTTATATTTTTTCCCTTCTCCCCCTCTTCTCCCCCACCATTTTAATTCCTCCACAACTTCTCTTTTTCTATCCCTACATTCCTCATCCCACCACCCTCTCCGTTCCTTTTTCTCTTCCTTCTCTACTCTCTCTAATGCCACTTCTACTTTTCTCTTCATTTTCCTCCAAACCTCCCCTACCCCCTCACCGTCACTTTCCCTCTTCCCAAGGTATTCCTCAAATTTCTTTTTTCCCTTCTCCGTCCAAACCCCCCTTTTTCCTCTCCCTTTCCTTTTCCCGGTCCTCTCTTCCCTCCGGCCTCCTCCCACACCCATACCGTTATCGGCTGATGATCGGAGTCTACCCAATCCTCCACCTTCATTTTTTCCACCTTCCTTCTTATCTCCTCATTCCCGATCACATAATTTATTACGGTCCCTTCCTTCCCTCCTGTATACGTCCATTCCCCCTCCTCATCCCCCTTTACGCTTCCATTCAATATTGACCATCCCAATTCTCCTATATAACCACATAGCTTCTTTCCCTCTCTATTCACCTTTTCATCCTTCGAGCTCCTTTTTCCCTATTCTACCCTTCCCTCTTCATCCTCACCTATTCTTCCCCCCTCTCTCCCCGTCCTAGCATTGAAATCCCCTCCTATTAACACCCTCACCCCTTCCTCTCTGTCCTCCATCAACTCTCTCAGCTTTCCCATTTTTTCTTCCAAATCTCTATTTACATACACTCCTATTAGTCTCCACCACTCTCCCCCTAAATTTACTTTTACTGCTTGTAATCCCTCCTCTTTTCTTTCCTTATCCTCCTTTTCTCTCCCTATCCTTTCCCTTATTCCCACAATCATTCCTCCCATTGCCCTCCCTTTCTTACTCTTCCTTGCCGCCTCTTGCACTTTCCACACGTATCCTTTTGGCAGCGATTTTCGAACTCTTTCCCATCCCTTCTTCTGTAACCAAGTCTCACTCAGGAACATCACATCCTATTCTTTTAGTCTTTCCCCGAAATCCTTTTCTTTGTTTTCCACGCCTGCCACATTCCAAAAGCCTATCTTATACTTTTTACCATCTTCTTTTTTCTATTCCTCCACTTTTTCCTATGCTTCTCATTTTCTATATTTCCTTCTTTTTCCCCTTCTCCCTCTCCCTCAGTCCACTACTTATTTCATACATACAAAGTCTAAAACTTTTATATAGGGCACATGTTGTCACGAGTCGGCTGTAGAAGCCGGTAATTAAACTATAGTATTTTAATTTACTTTCGTTTTTTGTACTAAATTATAGTTTCCCGTGTATGTTTTTGTTACTACTTTAATTGTGGAGAAGGATTTTGCGATCTGTAAAGCCAGTTAAGAAAAATGCCTGTCCAAAAATATGCGCGTATAGAGACCGGTCCAGCATCGCCTTAAGGCGCGTACTGACTTGAGCATTTTTACGCGCACGAACAGTTTGCGCGCACAAAAGCTCGCGTTTGGACGTGTCGATTTTGTTTTAATGCACATTGTGAGCACGCGCGAACGCTATCCGTCGCTTGTTGGTACTTCAAATAATTTTCGTGCAAAACGGTGCTCAGTTTGGACGTGTTCGTGGAACAGAAAAATTGTGCGCGAAAAAATGTAATGGTCAAATGTAACAGCTCTGCAATTAATGGATGAGTAAGAACAAAAAATTCCCCATATTATGGGATGTGAAACATCAATTTCATTTTAATTGCAATAAAAAGTTTGATGCTTAGGAAATAATAGCGAATAATATGAAAACAGACGTGGCCACAGCAAAACAAAAACTTGGTAGTCTACTAGGATCCTTCCGCAGAAAAAAAGCGAAGGATAAAAGAAGTGTTAGAACAGGAAAAAGTATTTATTTCTTACTTCTAAATAATTTTTATACAGATAAAAAAATTTTTGTAAAATTTTTGTAAAATTATGTATTATAAATATATTTTTTTTTAGCTTGTAAGGATATATATATATATATATATATATATATATATATGTGTGTATATGCAGATCGATTACTTCAGGGACTTAAAATTAAAATAATTGTATACGATGTCTAATTGATCATTGATTCGTGTATTTTATATGTATTCAATGTATGGTAACTAATAACCGATATATGGACAAATGATTACTTTGAGGTACTTTATATAGTTAGTTTAAAACATGTATGAGATTTATATTTGCTGCGTTTCGAAATTCATTGCGAGTACAAAAAATATATATTTCACGTTGCATATACTATAGATTTTCAATAGTTTTAGTAAATTTTAGAATGTAGCCATTACGGAATATTATTGTTATCATAAATAATCGCATAAATAAAAAAAGCGACATACATTTGTTAATCTAAAATTGAAGTTATTATTTGTCTACAACAATGTAATCCGCGAATTCAGTGAAGTTTCAAATAGAAACGGATTACTTTTTTCTTTTTCAAAAATTCAATATATTCCAAAATGCTATAATTTTTAAATTTGAAACGTTTAAAGTTAATTAATAGGTTAATTAATAGGTTAGTTAGAGGGTCGTATGCGTTACTTATATACAGGGTAGGGAAAAAGTACCGGAACAGCAAAATACCTCGAAAACTAAGCATTTTAGAAAAAAGTGTTTCAGATAAGAGTTGTAGGGTTTTAAAAGATCTATTTACTAATATTATCAGCTTGACCTTGGATGGCTTTGCTAAGGTCAGATCAAAATCACATTAACTTTTTTAAAGGAAACACCCTATTTTTGATTCCAGAATCTAATAGCTGATGTCAAGACCTTTCCAAAACCTTACAAGAAAATTTATTTTCGTTGAATACTTTCCGGTACTTTTCGCCTACCCTGTATATGCATAGAAATAAAGGTGTTTTCAAATATAGACTTATTTTGAAATATTAATTATTAATATAATTTAGTAATAATATCAAAGTAGTTTTTATATGTAGATATTTATTTTATTTCTGGCAGAAAAATAATCTGTTATAATTGACGGTAGTAATAATAAAAAAATATTACAGAATAAAAAATACCTACAATTTCTAATTTTTGAATTATTTGCCATTACTTTCGGTTTTAAACACAATTCTTAGATTCAGAATCAGAATAAATAATATTGCATAATTAAATAGACAAGTTAATTTTTATATTACTGATGCTAACATAGCGTCTTTTACAATTCTTTCCCCTCACCGCGTAAAAAATCGTTTACAAAAAATATTCTCTCGAGCAAGATGTTGAATAAAAGGAGGAGTAGAATAAAAGAATAGGTCGATTTAATATGACGTAATTTATATGATTTCATATTTATTTTATATTTGTACTTTCATGTAAGTAAGAAATACATATTTTCTTTAAATACGTACTTTGTTCTAATACATACTGTAAGTCAATACTGTTTATAATTAATACATAAAACATGTTATTAATACTAAATTTAGAGAGTATTAAACATTGTTAAATATTAGATATTTAATGAAAAAAAAAGAAAACAAAACATAAAATATTTAAAGTAAAATATAGAACAAGAATTAAATGTACAGTAGAATAATTTTAATATTCGTAGAATATTTATAATTAATTATGTATCACATTTTTCAATTATGCAAAATAAAAAAATAAGTATGACGAAATATTTTTCATTTAAGTAATTTATAAAAATTTAAACAAAAATTTTAAAAATTTTATATGTATATATATATATCTGTCGAGAAGTAAAAACAAAATTAAAATTTATTAAACTTATTACGTAAAATCTTTTGCTGATTATTAAACCAAGTTTTTACTTGGCTTATAGTTCGCGTTTGTAAACAAGGATTAGCTACTATTAGTGCTGCAATTTCCTTTGTTGTAGGGCATTTATAAGTATTTAAATATGCATTAAATTCTTTTAGTACTATATTCTTCTCTTTAGCATTTCAACGTATACGTTTGCACTTCATTTGTACTTTATTTCTGTAATTTAAATAAATTTTTTTAAATAATTAGACAATAGATTTAAATGATTATTCTTTATTAGTACATAAAGCAACGTAACTTTTATTGAGTATATATACAATATATACATATATATAAAAAGAGAGAGAAAGGATCTGAAAGAGGGAGGTTGTGGAATACCATTTTGTTTTTTGATAATAACTCAGTAAATATTAACGCGACACAATCCTAACCAACGTTAGTTCATTATATAGAGTTCTACCAATCAACCTATAGTTAGAACATGATATAAAAAATGAGTATATAGAACAAATGTAATTTACAATTTACTGAAGAGGGGAAAAAGGATGCATTTGTGATATAGCAGAGAGATCGTGGAATACTAGCAACTAATGTCATGAAAGGCTTTTATTTATAAAAATACAAATTATAGATTTTTTTAATTTTTTCGATACTTAAATGAGTGCCACAAAACAAAGTTTTATGAAGATTTGATAATATATATTTTATTTAAAAACATTTTTTTTAAATAGCTTTTTTGGCTTAAAACATTTTTTAAATAAAATTTAAATGAAACATTTTGAAATAATTTCTTTGCTTCTAGTAAACATTATACAACATTTACAATTGTAAATTCGTAAGAAAGATGCACATGGCGGACGACCATATTTCACAACTATAGCCCACATACAACATAACTTTATTTGTCGAATTTATACACATATTACAATATATATTAAATTCAATAATATTTGAAATTTACATTTAAGTTTTCAAGTTAGACTAAAGTAAAAAAATTAATACGTATTTCTCAAAAATATGTAAAGAGTATACACCTGTAAAAACTTTGCTGCTAGTAAAATTGAAATTCGCCTCTTATAAAAACACACTAACAAACACTAATGATCAGTAACTGTTTTACAATGCCTAAATAGACTGTAATAAATTAATTTTAACAGTTGCTTTTAGAATTTAACGTGAATTATGAGATATGATATTCCACTACCACAAATATATTCTACGATCATCATCCTTCTTCTATATATATATATATATATAATAATAATAAAGTGCAAGGTACGAGATGGTTATTATTAATTCTTTTAAACTTTATACGATATATATTTCGATTATATTACACACACACACACACACACACACACACACACACACACACACACACACACACACACACACGCACGCACGCACGCACGCACGCGCGCGCGTGTGTGTGTGTGTGTGTGTGTGTGTGTGTATATATATATATATATATAATATAATAGAAATATATATCGTATAAAGTTTAAAAGAATTAATAATAACCATTTCGTACCTTGCACTTTATTATTATAAGTATTATTAATAAGTCACCATCATTAGTAATATTACTCAAGCTAATGATATTATTGCCATTATCTTCATTAATACTGTCATCTTTATCATTATTGTTATCATCTTTATCACTATTGCTATCATCTTCATCACTACTGCTATTGTCAGTACTATTGATTTTATTATCAGTCTCAATATTGGCTGCACCTATTGCAGCGTTCAGATATTTACTGATGTTGAGAATATCAGCCTCTTTTTGAGGTAATCTATAGTATTGCTTGTGTATATTCTCTTTATGTCCCATAAAGTTTGCTAATTCGGATACTTCATGTTCTGTTAATTTTAATTTGTGACAATTGGTTGCAATATGTTTCCTGAGAAGAGTACCTCGCAATCTATCAGGATGATCAGCTCCGCATTCAGAAGCGAATTTGCGCATTTGATCACAAGCTCTTATGCATTTATATCTCTGTTTATGGAAACCTTCTATGCCAAATACATATGGATTTTTTGGATGTACATTAGCTTCATCTCGATACTGTATAAATAACTGTATACAATTTAAAAGATCATTATTTAATAACACAGGAATAGGTCGAGTTAGTTTTTCTCTAATTTGAAATCGTACATATTTACGCAATTTCTTTCGCTGAATTTGAAAGGGTTTTAAAAAGATCTGGATCACTTTCTTCATTTAAACCTTCATAATTAGAAAAATCTTCTAACAGTACTCCTTGTATTTCACCAGCACGTCTTCTGTTATATATGTAGAGGTGGGTGAGGGAAAACACAAGTGTATGCGAGTCAGTACTATATATATTAAAAGAAATGACGCTAAATTAGTTCGCTCGCTTATTGACACCCGTGCTTGCTCGCTACCCGCTACGGCGGTTGTCCCTCCACTGAATCGCTTCGCACACGACTCGCACGCCCTCGCTCGGCACTCGCCCTTTTCCCTGCTCGTGTCGCCGCTGGGTAATGCCTAGGCGCGTGTATGTTGAGATCGCCATTCCTACATTCGGCCATTCCTGCTTTTCCTTCGGTCCCTGAAGGAAACTTATACATTTTCATGTTATCGGCTGCGGAAGTAGTAATCATGGGCCCTTCTCCGGTACCAACTTTTACAACTTCCTATCTATCGTTTCCCTTGACTTGAGAGATCTTATATGGACCTAGGTACGGTGTCCTAATTTTGAGACCTGGCGCAAACTGAGTTCTGCGGATGGCAACTAAGTCACCTTCCTTATAGGTAGATGCTTTCTTACGATGTTTATTATATGAACGCTGATTTTCTTCCTGAATTTTTAAAATATTTTGCTTAGCTATATTTCATAAATAATCACGCTCTTGATTGAACAACTGCGCGTACTCTTGTTCTAGCATGTCTAATAAACGAATTACTTCCTGTTGTTTTATTTTGACTCCGAATAAAACTTCAAAAGGACTCATTTCTACGCTTCTTTGATAAGAACTATTGATACACATTTGCAATTTCGGTACGTGACGGTACAACAATCGGGACGGTCTAATGCTAATTTGGAAAGAACTGGAATAATAATTCTGTTTACGCGCTCTACCTGTCCGTTACCGCGAGGTACTTCGGTAGTTGTCGTTACATTCTCTATATTCTCTGTAGAACAATAATCACGGAAATGAGACGATGTAAACGTGGTGCCTTTATCGGTAACAATACGTTGAGGGTTGCCAAAAATCTGCTGCATTGCTGTCAACTTATCTAGGACTTCTTTAGTATTAGTAGTCTTAGTCGGATAAATCCATACAAATTTTAAAAAGCCATCGATTATTACAAGCAGATGTTTGTATAATTTAGCTGTACTTGTCATGGGTCCTAAATGGTCCATATGATAAGTGTTAAAAGGTGCGTCACCCTTCGGAATTGGCTTTAACATGCCTTCTTTTTTTCCTTTCTTTTTTTCTGCTAAAATGCATGGCACACAACATTCTACATATTGTTCTAACTTTTCTTTTAATTTTGGAATGTAGTATTCTTCGCGTATTGACTCTATCATTTTCTTTATACCGAAATGTCCATTCTCGTGTGTTTTTCGTATAACATCGTGATGCATGCTCGATGGCAATACTACAACATTTTTGGCATCCATCTTTTTCATAAGCAATCCGTTTTCTAGAATGTAATCCTCATACGGTTCTTTAATTAATAATTGTTTGATTACGCGCAAACGTTCTTTTTTGTCTTGTTCGCTTTTGATTAGTAGTAGAACTGTATCTTCTACCAACATTAGCGGAAATCTGCTCAATGCGTCTACATGCTTCATTCGTTCGCCTGCGCGATGCTCGATTTTATATTCGAATTCCTCTAACATTAATGCCCAACGGGCAACTTTGGAAGGTAAGTTCTCTTTAGGTAATGTACGCTAAAATGACAATTGGTTACAATAATAAATTTGATACCTAATAGATACACTCTCAGTTTTTTAACAGCCTTAATTATAGCTAGTATTTCTAACTTATAAGAACACCATTTCTTTTCGGCTTCAGTCGTCTTATAACTTAGGTAATATACGGGATGGAAATATTTCTCATCGGTCTTTCTCTGGAGGAGTGTTGCCCCGTATCCCTGTTTGCTGGCATCTGTATGTAATTCTGTAATGGCTGCCTGATTGTAGATTCGAAGTACCGGATCTCTTGATAAGGCCTCATTTAACCGCGAAAAGGCTAACTGTTGCGACTGTCCAAAGTGGAAATGCTGTCCTTTTTTTAATTCATATAAAGGATGGGCTAGTTTTGCATAATCTTTAATAAACTTTCTAAAATATCCTGTGAGCCCTAAGAAACCCTGTAACTGCTTGAACGTTGTAGGTTGTGGGAAACCTTGAACTGCTTTAATTTTTGCTGGGGACGGTTTCACGCACCCACTCTCAATTATATGGCCTAAGAACTCAACTCGCCGTTGCAAAAATTTGCATTTTTTCCAATTAATATTAAGGCCATTATTGGCTGCTACTGTTAAAGTCTCTGTTAGTCTGGTAAAAGCTTCTGTTTTATCGACACCTGGTATGATTAAGTCATCCATATAAGTAAATACAATTGATCTTTGAATTAAATCTCGAAATATTTCGCTTACAAATCTTAAGGAATTGGTAGGGCTGTTACAAAGTCCAAACGGTGTTCTAGTGAACTCGTACTGGCCGGTTGGTGTCACAAAAGCCGTATATTTCTGACTATCTTTATTAACCGGTACATGAAGAAACCCGTTCTGTAAATCTATTACTGAAAAGACTCGAAAAGATGCAAGTGCATCTATTTTATCATCAATTAAAGGCATAGGGTATCTATCGCGGATTATTTTTTTTATTAAGAGAATCTACGCATACTTGACTTGAGCCATCTTTTTTACTAACGATAACAACTGGACTGGCATATTTGCTTTGACTAGGTTTGATAATATCTGACTGTAGCCATTCGCTTACTTGCTTATCTAGTACCTTTTTCTCTTTTGGCGCAAGCCTACGAGGCTGATGGTTGACGGGTATCTCGTTTTTTAATACAATCTTGGTCTCGACTGATGTTTCGACGTCCTTCCTCAGTTGGTACTCTGCGATCACTGTCTCAATTCGGCTTCGATACTGTTCAGGCACTTCAATTTCATCGGCGACTGTGCAAGGCAACACGGTCAATTCCTTGAATTCTTTCTCCTTAGCGTCTCCTTCCTCGTGATGTACAGATTCTCTCATCTCCTCAGTAGAGAGTTCTCCAGCTGTTGGACGTTTAACTCTAATGTAACCTCTCTTTATCACCACCTCGACATCTTGCAGAAAATTACGTCCTAGTATTATTTCGGATGTCATAGAGCTCGTGGGGACTACAAATATCTCGATTTCGTAGTCTTCCCTTTTTACAGACAACTTCACGTTAAAGGCGCCACTTGGTTTGGTAGTTGTGTTTCCTAATCCAGTAAATACTCGCATCGTTTTCTTCAGTTTAGGTTTGCCAATGCTTTGGTAGAGGTCGTCTCGTATTAGGCTGACATCGCTCCCTGTATCTAGTAATGCTTGATATTTTGCATCTGCAATATTAAATGGAATAAATTTACTGTCTATGCTGTTTACACAACTTACGGTAGCTGGTGTTGTTTCGAATGATGGAGTCTGCTTGACGTCACACTTTGAAGCTATGTGTCCGAAACAATTGCATTTAAAGCATTTTGGTCCCTTATCGGCGTTCTTACAGTTCTTGACGTCATGTTTGACTGATCCACAATTAAAGCAATGCTTCTTATCGGTTTGTCTACTGCCTGATCTAGATGGTTCTTTTTTAGTTTCCTTCACGCTGCTCTTGAGATTGTCCTTGTCCTTTTTCAAGGGCGTCTTTTTCCGCTGAGTTTTTTCTTTAAGACGATTATAAACTTCTAGTTTCTTTTTCAGCTCTCGTATAGTACATGCTTCGTATAGAAACGTTTTACTGTTGTCTTCGTCGGGTATCGTATCCCTGATCAGCTATTTCCTTCATGACGTAGATGTATTGTCGACTACTCTCACCGGGCTGGCGTCGTCGTTTGAATAATTGGCTGTGTATCAATGCACTATTTAATTCGGTTTTAAATTCTCTTTTTAATTTTCGCTTAAGGACTTTTTACGACGTGATGCCTTTTTCAAATGATATAAAACGTTTCGCTGATTCTTTCAACATACGTTTACCGTATATTAATTGTTGCAACTCATCCCATTGAAGCACATCGCTTGTGTCTTCAAATTCTACAATCCGTTTTTCAATAGGCAATTTATCGTCGCCCGTGAAATAGGTTAGGCTGCCTTCCACATCTTTGATAGTAAATGCATTACGTCTGCACCTTCTTCTATCATTAAGCGGTCTACGCTGATTCCGCCCATCACTCGTTCGTTCGACTGACGTGTCTGTGTCAGAAGTATCTGTGTCAAAAATATCTGTATCGGAAGTGTCGGTGTCGGACGTTTCGTCTCTCCTGCGATGCTCTCTCTTTACTCGCGCTCGTTTTTGGTTCTTTACTTTGTTGCGCTGTCTCTCTCTGTCTTTCGTTGTCCTGTTTGTCGCCTTATTTGTCGATTCTTTGATGCACTTCTTCTCTTTTCTTTGGCCGCGACGTCTTTCTCACTTTCACTCATCGTCTCTTTGTCGTCCGATATTTCGTCGTCGTCTGTCATGGCGTCCTTGTCCGACGTTCCTTTTCATTACTGCGTTCCCGCGCTTGTCGCAATCTCATCTGCAACTCGGACTTATTACCTGTGGTAGAAACGTTTAACCGCCTTAAAGCATCCTTGAGCTCGACTATTCTCATTTTGTCGATGTCCTGGTTGTTGTACTTTCTAACCTTCTGCCTATCATCTGTCGACTTTCGTCCGCCTTTTTTCTTCGACTTCATGTGATTGTCGGCGATCTCCGCCGCCTGCTCATCTTGACTACTGACTGGTGGCTCGAGTTCAGCCATTGTAACTGTTTCCTAACAACTTTACGACTTTACAAGTGAGGTTAGGTTCAGCGGTGTGCGTCGTATCGCCGGCTTACTTACCAGCTCGAAACCGAAGCTTACAAATGCTTCAACTTAGCGACTGACTTACGGCTTAAGACTGATCTCTTTCTGCACGACGATTCTCTTATGCACACTGCCGATCGTCTGACTCTCACACTGACATCGTTCTGGCTCTCGACGTAAACCGTCTGATTCTCGTCCTTGTCGTGAATCCGGGCTGAGCCCCAAATTTGTAGAGGTGAGTGAGGGAAAACACAAGTGTATACGAGTCAGTACAATATATATTAAAAGAAATGACGCTAAATTAGTTTGCTCGCTTATTGAAACCCGTGCTCGCTTGCTACCCGCTACGGCGGTTGTCCCTCCACTGAATCGCTTCGCACACGACTCGCACGCCCCCGCTCGGCACTCGCCCTTTTCCCTGCTCGTGTCGCCGCTGGGTAATCCCTAGGCGCGTGTATGTTGAGATCGTCATTCCTACATATATTTGCATAGAAATTATTGAAGTTTGACCTAAAGTTAGCCATACATCATATGAAAATTTTTCTTTCAAACTATTGTATGCTGCATGTCTTTGAGTGTTAACATAATTGTAAAGTTTTATTACATCGCTCATACTTGGAGCTACTTCTACTTTTCGTCGTCTCACGTGTGCTCTTGTTTCCATTACTGTTTTGTTAACTGAATGGCCAAAATCTTCTTTACGAAGAGAAAGAAAATCTTGAACTAAAGCCTTTTTAACAGGATCTTGATTTTTAATGTACTGTGATAGTCAGAACTCGCCAACTTCTTTCAATAATGTACCTAATTGAAATGTGTAAGCAGAACCAAATCGCTGAGTTTCTGAATTATATCGGGCTACTTGATACACAGCTTTAATGCAATCATCGTAATATTTTGATTGATAAACTGAGGCAAAATCTGTAATTTCATCATTTATTTCTTTTAACATATTTAGAAACCATCCAAGTGTTCGTAGTCGATTTCGCACCATATCATGTTGATGCTGCGGTTTATATTTCATACAAAGTTTATTACCATATCGAATAAGTAATTCGTCATATCTTACAAGACGAATAATATGATCTTCTCTTAATACCGGAAAGACCACTTTTTTAAAGTTTGAGAAGCTATTTCATGAATTCTTCCGACCACGGCTCGTCCAAGGACTGTAATTGTTGCATTTTTAGAATATTTTACATTTAAACATTTTTGAACATGATTTCGTAAGGTATTTTTGGAAAAAACCCATGACATTTGATACATGTTCCATATTCATAAGCCTTTTGGTTAAACTTAATATTTGGTCTTCTGACAACATGTAACTTGCCATCATTCAACATTTTGTTTGTATTAAATTCAAATTCTCGTATTGACTCAATAATTTTTTTTTGTTCAAGACATCCTTTTGGTAAGTCAGCGAATTTCTTAACATCTTCTTCATTACGGTGTACACTTTCTAAATGTCTTGCTATTTTTTATTTCAATGCTTTACAATAAAAACAGTAATATTTTTTTGTGCCAGTACAAGATTTATCAACTCCAAGATGTGTATCATCACATCCTGACATACCTGTTGCATTTGCCGTTGTTGATAAATTCATAGATTTTCTTAAGCTGATGTTACATGCACTCGTTTCATTTGTAAGTTCATCATAGCTTTCATAATCTGTATAACTAGCTGAATCTTTAGATGGTTCGTATTCTTTATCAAAATTATCCTCATCTTCGATATTTTCCACATTTTTCTGCAGCTCATTCTCCACTTTTTCTGCTATCGTAATATTTTCTATTGAAAATGAAATGTTATTATACGTATATACAATTTTATTAAATATGAAAATAAGTAAAGGAATTTATATGTATTATATACAGGGTGTTTCAGACCACCCGTACACCCCTTTTCTCTTCGCAGGATTAGGACCAATCAAAAATATGTTCAGACGAAAGTTGTAGGGTTTCAAAAGATCTATTCAATGATCTTATCAGTTTGACCTTGGATGGCGTCGCCAAGGTCAGATCGAAATCACATTAAGTTTTTTAAATGGAACACCCAATTTTTGATTCCAGAATCTAATAGCTGGTGTCAAGACCTTTCCAAAACACTATAAGAATGTTTATTTTCGTTGACTACTTTCCGAGTTGTGCGGCTTGAAAGTTACACTACCGCCAGCATCAGCATTACTCAAGATGTACCATGTGGTGGTTACTTAGTCGGATTTAATCTTGTGTGTGGGTGTGTGCATACGTGCATGCGTATGTGTATGGGGGAGGAAAAGGGGAGTCAAAGTTTTATGTACTCTGCTTTTGTTTATTAACTGGATTGATTATGTTTGATGATCAATCATGTCCAGATTGACTGTATGCATTTTCCCGTGCTTAGCATTATCCAGAATGAACGACGTGGACGTGACGAGAATTTCATCCCATTGGGGTGCTTGATTCACGTGAGTCCCCTTGCCTCTCACGTTTGTGGTGCTTGATTCACGTGAGTCCCCTTGCCTCTCACGCGTGTAAACCTAACCGGTAGTTCTGCGTAATCAATGTTTATATAAACAGTGATAACGATTCGAGGACCATGTTCTTGACCGACGTTCAAATAAATTTGACACCTTTGAAATGTGCCGCGTGCGGGGAAGGGGGAATATTTCGGGTCTCGGGGGGGGGTCTAACCGGTGACGATGTCACGCGACCGGGGCGAGGCGAGGGGGGAATTAAATCGGGGACACGTGTATGAACCTAACCGGTAGTTCTACGTAATCAATGTTTAAATAAACAGTGATAACGATTCGAGGATCATGTTCTTGACCGACACCTTTGAAATGTATCGCGTGGAGGCAACTGACCATTTAATATAAACATGGACCATGTACTTGTCACTCTGTTTACATAAACATAATAAATCACACCGCGAGGAGGTGTGTATGACTGTACTTTTGAAATCGGAAATGTCTGTCATCACGAGGGGGATAAGTGATACGATATTTTGTGGGGTGTGCGCGGCTATTTCCGCGGGGCCCGCCGCCGCCGCCGCCGCCGGTTGCATGGAGGGATGCGCGCTGTCTAACGCGGAGTCCGCTGGGGCGATCCGCCACCCGCCGCTGGCACGACCACCGCTGCAGCCACCCGATGGCGCTTACGCATGCGCTCTCTCCGTCCCTCGCTCGCTTGCTCGCTCGCTCGATTTTCCCGTACGCGCTAACGGGCATGCTTGCGCGTTTAGTCTCCCCCACCTCGCCACGCTTGTTGCTTTCACGCGCTCGCTCGCTCGCTCGCTCGCTTTTCCATCCACTCGTTTCTACAGCGCGTTCGCTCGTCGTATGCGACCCATCCCCCCACCCAGCACCCGCTACCACCCTGCCGCTATCGCTGTTTTCACGATAATTTTTTAATGAGGGGATTGAAGGAAAGGTGAATAAGTGATAGGAGAAAAAAATTAGTACATAAATTAAAATTTATATATGTATTTTGAAAAATTTTACACAAAAACAGAAAAAATTTTTTGTATTAAAAAATTCTATAATAATTTTTTTCACCAGATCTCCTCCTGGTAGACCCTCTCTCCGAATAGTATTTGGAGGTCCCATTGATCCTCCAGGTACCACTCGTTGCGGACCCACTCTCTATTATTGAACCACTGGTCCCATTGGCGGTACCAGCGCCGATATATCGCATCGGATATATTGATAAACCCTGCTATCTTAATTTAGTCTCGAGAGATGTTCTGAAACAAAAACAGGAAAAACATTTAATATTACAATTGTACACATAAAATAGTAATTTAAAATTGATATAAATAATAAAACTTACGGGGTGGGGGCTGGTAATCCTTAATTCTAATAAGTGCCTTATCGGCACAACGAGTTGCTCCTCATTATGTACCATCAATCTCTGAAAAAAAAAAATATTAAAAATGTAAAAACATATCTATATATTTTTTCAAAAATGTCAGGGTTAAAAAAGATGAAAAGAACTTACCGCATCCGCCGGATACGTAACTCGAATTACGTGAAATAATGTTTCCATTTTTTCGAAAAACTGAATACTGTTTTTAGTCTTTTTCACAAGAAGACTGTCTCACGACTGACTGACTCTCTGACTGCAAGCAGAGGGGTATGCAGTTCCTCCTCTTCAAAAATCTACGTCATATAAACAACTGAAGTATCCCCCGATTAGTAATGTAAACTTTCAAAGAAAGAAACTCTTCTATAGTGCTCGCTCGCTCAATTTTCTCGTACACGGTCAAGCGTGTGCTTGCGCGTTCATTCTCCCCACCCGCCCGTTTGTTTCTTTCACGCGCTTCCTTAATGTCTACTATCTCGCATATTATTTACTAAGAAAATAGGAAACGATGGATAACGATAGATTTTCAAATACATTTTAAAGAGTTTTTTAAAATCCTTTTTTATTGTTCATGTAATGCTTCGTTCACAATAGTATCAATAGCGTAAACTATTAATTCACACTCAATTTGTGAATTTGTATCGTAAGATCTGTGCAACATACGTATCGCTTCGCGTTTATTCATGATACAGTTCAAGCGCAATAAATTTACTAACTATTTATATTTTTCAGTGACAGTAATCGTGTTTTGATGTAGCGTACAATACATGTGCTCGACACAATGTTCCAGGTTGAATATAAATAACATAGTTGCAGGTTTTAGGTAAATATAAGCATCGCGCAACGATAATTTAACAATATTTTCATCGCGCAGTTTTACGAGTTGCACGCAAAGTTCGTGAATCGTTAACGATGATGATGATGATGATGATGACGATGCTTCTGTTGACTGGGCGAGTCGCTCAATATCCACACGTCTCTCGATCAAAGCTTTCCATGTTTTATAAGGTAGAACGATCCGATTGCCGCGCGTATTGCCAATCGACATTTCCACAAAGCAGGAAACAGGTCCCATCATAGCAATATCAATCCATTTGTAGGATATTAAGGTTAGCGGGAACCTTCTACCCAAAATACGCGGCGTATACGGCGATTCCAAAGACGTGCTGAAAAAAACGGAGAGATGAGTAAAAACGTACAATAAATGTATAAAACGTAATTTAAATGTAAAGATACTTACGATCTCTCGCACGCTTCAGTCTGGATTGGAACGTAATAGTTTGCCATTGTTTATACCGAGAGAGAGATGCGTTGTCTCAGAACCGTTCAAACGAGCGACTGATTCAAAACTGATTATAAATTGCGACGTTTGTAGGAGGATTAAAGCTTCTGCAATTGTAAAGGAGTGGGGGATACTTTTCCCCTCTATCAAACAATTTCATCATCATCGTTATCGCTCGAACGTGTCACAACACGTTTTAGCGGTCTGGCAACGTTGTACATGAAACGTGAAACATGATGAACATGAAACGTGACGTACATGAAACGTGAAACATGACGTACATGAAACGTGAAATATGATGTACATAAAACATGACGTACATGAAACGTGAAACATGACGTACATGAAACGTAAAACATGACGTACATGAAACATGACGTACATGAAACGTGAAATATGAAAAAAAAACGTTAATCTAAACATGAAAAACGTTAAACTAAACGTGAAAAACATGAAATAACGTTGGAGAAACGTTAAACTAAACATGAAAAACGTTAAACTAAACGTGAAAAGACATGAAATAACGTTAAACTAAACATGAAAAACGTTAAACTAAACGTGAGAAACATGAAAAAACGTTGGAGAAACGTAGATGTAATGGAGGGGAAAAGAAAAACGTATCTCGTATATTACGTATGTTTATTTATGCAATTGTGTCCACCAATTGTAAAAGTTTGAATACATTTTGTAAAGCACAATGTTTATTCGTACGGTGTTGCACACATTGAAAAATATTAGCATCATCTAGATTATTCAAATTATCCACGTCTTCGTAATCCACATCCAGGCTCTCGATGTATGCGTATTCTCGCCGACTGTCCAGAATCAATTCTCCCAGCCATTCTCGTTTCTCATGTCCTTTGACGTATACAATCTCCTTGTTGTCAAAATTTTCAGTACCCAATACTGCAGTTGTAATCACTTGTCTTGCTTTCCGGTACGGAACCACCCCATCGGTGCCCCATCTTAGCACATGATGCATGGCAGTGAGCCAGGAGGCGCAAGATCTTTCGGATTTCATCAGCCAATCCCATGGCTGGGGGCTGTCAAAGATATAATGCGCGAGAACGTTTCCCCCTCTAAGAGCAGCAAATTCTTTTACGACGAAATCACTCAATCGTCCAAGAAGGAAACCTTGCAGATCCACGAACGTCGGCACGGACATGTCGCGGACGAAACGAAGACTGTGGTCTACGTCGATGTATCGTATAATATATATATATATGCGTGGAATTAAGTGATTTTGCGCACAATGTTTGTCAACGGGTTATACTGAATCACGCGATCGTATATTATCAAGCAATAGGCACTAGTATTTTCTGGTACGTTATCCTTTATCTCAAATTCCAATCGCACGTCAACGGTTGCGCTCTTGATTGATTCAACTTGCCGACTACAATCTATTATTATGAAAGGACCGTGACGTATAAAATTTGTCACTGTGAGATTCGGCTCGAGATATTCGTATCCGAGATAAGTTTTGCAGAAACGTGCATACATGTCGTACAGAATAGCCCATCTATTTTTACTAATATCTAAATTCATATCTTCATAAGGATAACTATCAGAGTTCAAGTACAGTTTCACGTTGATTAAATTGCAATGGTCGAATCGGCTCGTGTCCTCAGACATGATGTTTTTTCGACTGGTTTGCAGAGCAAAGATGACATATCGCGGCTTCTCGAGTTGAGTAGCGGTCTTGATAGCCCACAAGTGCTTGGTCGTACGTTGCAAAAGCGGATACTCGTAAAGATCCCACGAGCGAAAAGCCATGCTGAGGTATCGTCCGCTCTCCAATGTGCGCAGCATCGAAAGTTTATTTATTTCATTCAGTATTAAGTGCGGCATTCGCCACTGAATCTTAAACAATTCTATCACAGGCTCTGCCGCTGAATTGCCCTTTAGGCAATTGTTATCGTTGCGCGCTCGTATCAAGATCAATTCGTGACGAGCGTTGATCACTACTCGACGGTAATCCTCGCAGAATCCCAACAGCACGTATAGCGAAATGCAAAAGTTGAAGTAGCCATCAGCGGTAGTCAATTGTTCTTCCCAGCCGGCATTTCGCAAAATCACGCTTTTGTCGGATGACAGCGTTACATAGTTTTTGAGCGTACTGGTTATGCCCACGTTTCTATTACGATCAATTTCAACGCCGTTCAACTCGTATCTTATCTCGTCGAACATAAACGCAACACAATTATTTCCCAATACCACGTCACCACTGGCCCCTTCAGGTTTCTTCTTTTTAGTAATTCTCCCTTCGATATATAGGAAGCTCTCGTACGGCAATGTATACAAATCCTGTTGCTGTATGGGTATTCTTATCTCGTCGCTGTGCCCGTACGTTGTGTTTGCATACGGCGAATAAGCGTGGGTTTCAATCTTGACGATTCGATCGTCAAAGATTGGCTCGTCTCTGACGTTTAGAATATCAGTCATTTTTTTTTTTTTTTTAAGATTTTCGTACCGCGAATCCCAGTGATTATAAAAATTTAACGTTTGATGCGCTGAGCTTTTTCTTCTCAGTTGACCGAGTCGGATTATCAATCGATGATGTCACCGTCCTTGTAAAGAATGCGTTATCTCTCCGTGCGCGCTGAGCTCCACTCAACACAAGCATCTCATGTGTCACGCTCGCTTTCGAACGTGCAACCTAACTGTAATCTCTTCTCCTCGAAAGTCCAATAATTGTCCGTTTTGATCGACAATTCGTATGGTGAGAGTCGTAACGCTCCGTACGATTACCGGAAGGTAAATGATCTGATTTGGCCTTTCACTGAGCTTATATCCTGAAAGCACGCTCGGAGAAAATTCATGGATCGTATGCACACGCGCACCGTTATTGTATGCACCTGCGGTGATACTACATTCGACGCGGATAATATTTACGTTCATAATATTAATTGACATGTCCGATTCGTGCCATCTACATGGTTGCAGTATACGCTTCGAGAATCCCAGCAGCGATCCAATGCTGTTGGCTTTGTTAAAGTTTATTTTGTAAGCGCATTTAATTTCACATTTCATCGTGTTGTGATTAACTCGAATCACTATCGCTTCCTCGCTGTCATCATTGATCACGCCGATATCGCCGCGGACAACTAGCATGTCACTGGCATCTGGCGCGTTGTGTCGTGGACGTTTCTGCGAAATTGCGCGTTTCAAAAATTCGTTAATGGCCGGCAACTCGTATGATCCCTCGGGTATCGTAATCTCCACATTGTCTTTGCCAAAATAAAATTTATTGTTTGAGGCATTTACGTTCGGTATCGTGTTATAAGTTTCAAAAAGCGTTAAACCGAGTTCGTATTCGGCATCGGTCAAATCTATCGCCGGAGAATAATTTGCAGCGAGAACGCTGCTCTTTCCGCTCAGCGTTAGCGTAAACGACATGATGGAAAAAGCGTTCGACGAATACTGAGACTCTTCGACACCTCATCGATCTTTTTAAAAGTCAACAGTTTGTAAAAATCTCAGGCACATTTGTCCGCAGAAATTTTGATTGTACGTCTGATAGGACGTTTGATTGTATTCTATTGTAACATTGCTTCCGAAATATCGCACCAACTCTCGAGGCGGTCGAAGATTGCCAAAGCTGTCGAAATACACAACGCGGTTGCCCCTCTTTGCGTAAGCCACCCAGTGCGTGCCAGGGCCCGTGGTATCGTCCAAATTAACGATACCGCTCTCGTTTCGACGTACGCCACTCGTCGGTAAAGCATGTACACACCTCTAAAATACGATATGCGCACACGTCTCGCCAGCTGGTTCAATTGCACGTCGGTGTTCACGCCCGTAGGCATTTTTATCGTCTTTTCGACGTTTTTTTTTTTTCTTACTTGATACGCCCTGTCCGCGTTTATACGGCCCGAGATAAATTCCTCATCCGTATTTATAAGGTGCCAAGTATAGACCGCGACCTTGTTCCATCGTGCGATTGTGACGTTGCAGTTCTTCAAGTTGACGTCGCGCATCTTTGCGGGCGCTTACCGCTTTCGCTACATTTGCAGCTCCACCGATCAAAGATCCTAGAACGCCCAACATTGGCAGAATCGGTAACATGCCGCATCGTTTTGCCGACGGAAGTACTCGTTTTTTTTTGTCGTCGTCGTTTTCCTCTTTCTCGTCTTTGCCTTCATACCCATGCCGATCTTGGTCTTGGCCTTCATCGCTGCCCAGATAGCTGCAGCGGCGGCTCTCTCGCCCAAAGTCGAGTCTCTCGCGGTAATGCGTTTCCGTGCTGACGCTGCGAGTATATCGTCAGCAGCGTGTCTATCGACGAGTTCGTTATTCTTAGAATACGCAATATCGTGTTCGCGGCACGCTGCGTCCAATGGATTTACGCCCGTGTCGCCTCTGGTTAATCGTTTCTTCAGCCGAGTGCCCGGACCGCAAAACTGGTAGCCGTCGCCGTAGCCGTCGCCGTCGCCGTTGTTGTTGTTGTTGTTGTTGTTGTTGTTATTGTTATTATTATTATTATTATTATTATTATTATTATTACACTTACCGATCACAGATGAATTTCTTGTGTTCGTTTTTGCTCAGCTGTGAACTGACCAGTCGCAACAGGTTCTTAATCCACGCAAAATGGCCGTGAGTGACGTCATGTTTATCTTCCACGTAGAAAAGATTAACGTGTTTCTCCTTTTTATCTTCAGGCGTAACGGTACAACGTACTGTATCTTTTCTTTTCTATCAAATTCGGTACCGTACACGTTCACCGACACGTCGTTTAATCATTCAAATTTTCCAATGTCTTTCACTTTCATTGGAAATTGTATATCGTCAAACTTCAAAACAGTCGAATAATGCGGATATGACGACTCCCGGTCTGCATGCCTTTCGACAGGGTACAGAGCGGCCACTACCGACCACGCAAAACACGCACTGTCTTTCGATTGCACATTAATCACGGCACGTTAATTTTTTATTCCCCGCGGCAATTCGATGCAACATCCCGCGTGCATGGGATTATGTTTATTAATGTTTACCGTTAAATTCAGTATTCGCGTAAGAGCCCAACCGCTATCGCGTTCTTGGAACTGGTCGAGCATCGCCAACGTGACATCGATGACACTCTGCTGATACCACTCGTGCAAATTTGACGATCGATAAAGTTCATTGTTCTTCGTAGCGATATTTTTAATATTACGTTCATCATGATTATTAACATATTCACCATTAAATACGGTGTTTATCTTTACACTATCATGTTTCGCGATAGCGTCTTGCACTCGCTCAATCACCAAATCACTGGCGTCCTCCAAAAAATGTCGCGGCTCGATATAATCAATGTTAATAACAGCGCCAGTCACAATGCGATTCTTGAACGCGGCCTCGATCTCGCGCCATACGAGCGATTTCTTATCATCAGCGCTAGTACTTGCATAATTGCCACCAACATGCACGAAACGTCTTTCTAACTGCGCTTTTTCACCTTTGAGTCGCGCGATTCTTGACACAAGTGATTGTCTTTTTCCCACGGCGAGTCGAGGACGTTTGACACTACAATGTTCTTCGAGCTGCGCGAGGCACTCGTCACATCGTTGCAACCACACGAAACATTCAGCTAAATTTGCAATCTGCGAGCATTGCTCGAGCAGTTCGCGTTCCACTCGCTCAGTATTTTCCATTTTTACAGTTTTTTAGTACGTATCACACGCTTTCTCGGAGCACTTGCTATGTATTTTGTTTACATGATTTGCAAATTCGCTTAGAACGTTACAGTGTCCGTTTATATATTTTAATTCACAAAAATCAGGAAGTATAGCGTATCTCCACCAAGGATCATCTTGCTCTCTATTTCTCTTTTGAACCCACCGATTAAGTAAATTAATCACTGCAGGTTCGCGCTTATCGTCGCAGTTCTGTGGTGGTGGTGTATACACGTTTATTGCAAGAAATTTGATGCACTGTCCATGACCAGCGGGAATCGCAATCTGCAGAATGATATCGTATATAGAGATATTCTGGTAAATTTTTTTTGCCCACTGATATTTGTGTAATTGCTTTTCTTCACAATTATCAAACGCGCCCAGATGGTCCAGTATGAGCAAATACAATTTTTTTTTCCTGTAGTCTGACAATCTACAAACACGTTCTGAGTTAATAATGACACCTTGTCTCACGGCACGTTCACAAGTCCCGCGTATTCCTAATTCTCGATCGCGAAGGAATTTTATCGACGATACTCGTCGTCGTGGAACATCGGTTTCTTCTTCTTCCGGCATAAACACATTATCGAGAACGTACACGATTTTTTCTAGATCAAAATTTATAAATAGATTTATGTCTATATCAAACACTGCGTCGTCAAACTCCATTTTTGACTGCGTTTAATGTGAACTTCAATATGATCAACCATTTTTTAAAGAGTAACTATTACGACTGATTCGGTGTCCACATCGAGATTGATCGTATAATACATTCGCCAAACTTATAACCAAAACATGAGTTTTGTTTAATCGATCAAAATATTAACGCTTCTCTCTTGCATCATTTAAATATTGTTTCAACGTGCAGCAGCCGGATTATCGGCGCTTATCTTTACTAAGAAAGATACCTTGCAAGATTAGACATGCCACTGGGTGGCAACCGCACACGAAAAAGAGCTCACGTAAACAAATCTAAATATTATTTACACGTGTCATTAGAAGCCGGACTATCGGCGCTTCTCTTTACTAAGAAAGATATCTTGCAAGATTAGACATGCCACTGGGCGACAACCGCGCACGAAAGAGAGCTCACGTAAACAAATCTAAATAATATTTCAACGCGTTATTAGGACAGCTGAAAGAGCTGTTCAGTTTTCTCTCTCTCTCTTGCATCCACCTTGACCAAAAATTATTAGAGGATAGCGAGCGTTGGGGGGCGGCGGCGGCGGGCCCCGCGGAAATAGCCGCGCACACCCCACTAAATATTCGCCATCGTATCGCTTATCCCCCTCGTGATAACAGACATTTTCGATTTCAAAAGTACAGTAATACACACCTCCTCGCGGTGTGATTTATTATGTTTATGTTTATGTAGAGTGACAAGTACATGGTCCATGTTTACATTAAATGATCAGTTGCCTCCACGCGACACATTTCAAAGGTGTCGGTCACGAACATGGTCCTCGAATCGTTATCACTGTTTATTTAAACATTGATTAATCAGAACTATCGGTTAGGTTCATACACGTGTCCCCGATTTAATCCCCCCTCGCCCCGCCCCTGTCGCGTGACATCGTCTCCGGTTAGACCCCCCGAGACCCGAAATATTCCCCCTTCCCCGCACGCGGCACATTTCAAAGGTGTCAAATTTATTTAAACATCGGTCAAGAACATGGTCCTCGAATCGTTGTCACTGTTTATATAAACATTGATTACGCAGAACTACCGGTTAGGTTTACACGCGTGCCCCCGTTTTAAGCCCCCCTCCCCCTCCTCCACCCGGTTTGGTCCACCCGCGGCATCTTATCGCCGGTTAGACCCCCCCGCGCGAACCGAAATATTTCCCCCCTTCCCCGCACCCCCCTGAGATCCCATGGTTTGAATCCGCATATACATTCTACTGACCTTCTTAATTTGTTCTTTTGTATAAATAATTGTACAAATAATTGTTCTTTGTAAAGTTTGGGACCAATTAGTAAATATTAAACCTAAACTCCATGTGAGACTTTAAATTCAAAATAATTGTACAAGTGTTATAACTTGTTTTCAAAAATATTGGACTTATAACATGAGTTTTGTAAAAACTAGTCAAGACTAGCTGTTGGGAGATATTAAATAAACTGTTAATTTTTTGCACTCTATATAATGAAATATTGTATTATTTTAATATCAAAGATATAGATGTAAATATAAAAACTAAATCAACAAATATTAGATTTTACATTTATAAAATAAATAAACAGGTTCTACAAAATACACAGATAATATGCAACTTTGTCATAATCGTTACACAATTTTTATAAACTAATCAGCAAAAAAATTAAAAATTTAATTATATTTTTCAAATTAGAACTCAATGAGACACGGCTAAATATTTACAAATTTAAACTCAAATTGTAGAGAATACTTATTTATATAATAGGACATATTGAAAGGGTCCTCTATAAAAATTTAAAAATGAGGATCCAAATACATATGTGTGTGTGTGTGTGTGTGTGTGTGTGTGTGTGTGTGTGTGTGTGTGTGTATGTATATATATATAAAATTTTGTACAATCATTATATATGAAAATTTATTTAAAAAATTATGTCGACAATTTCGCGCGCGCGAGTAACACATTGCCAGTTCGACATCAAATTTTCATATATATGAGTAAAATTTAACATATATTACACAGACGTATGTATTACGAATATTTTTTATAGTATTATTCATATATATAAACTTGGAAAAAATTGACAATAATGTGTCACGCGCGTTGTAACGCGGATCGGCAGATTGAGATCGGAAAACGTGTCTAGAGGTGCGAAATCATGGAGCGGAATCGCGCAACGCGGAACGAGAGCGTAACCAATCACGTGCGTGAAGAATGCTGCTGAGAAATGCGGAACGCACAGGATTGGTGCCGCTCTCGTTCCGCGTTGCGCGATTCCGCTCCATGGGTTCGCACCAGGCTGTAGAGGAAAGGAGATAGATGAACTCCCCACTCGTTGCTGCTCGACACAGGCCGATGAGAGGGGGAGAGAGCGAGCGAGCCCCGAGCGCTGTTGCTATTGTTCTTTCTCGTTTCTGCCCCGGTTCACGCAGCCTCACGCCACGTTGGACCCGTTGGACTGCATTTGACGTTAGTATTCCAGGATCAGTAGACCATTTATGATATATAAATCGTTTGCTGTTTCCAATCCTGGAAATATAAGATTTTCCACAAAAGCGTGAGTTTTGTGAGAAAACAGAGGCCAGAGATCGTTCGATCTGCCCGGCAACCACGTGCTTCAAACTTTTCAAAGGACGATGGTAACTTCAGCACGGAAGGCGATGCCGAGACGTAAGTAAAAATTATTTGTTTATTGTGTGGGTGTATGTGCGTGGTGTGTGTGTGTATGTGTGTGTGTGCGTGTGTGTGTGTGTGTGTGTGTGTGTGTGTGTGCCCTGGCGAAAATAGAAAGCTTCGAGATGCTTCGATAGGATCCTTGATTCAGATGTATACCTTGTGTAGAAACACACATACACGCACACACGCACGGCGATTGTTATCATTTCTCACTGAGGTCTGTGTGTGTGTGTGTGTGTGTGTGTATGTGTATGTGTTTCCACACACGTGGTATGCATTTGATTCAAGGATTTCAAATAGATTCTGTCGAATACCACACGTAAGCATGTTTATCGTGTATGTGTGTGCTGAAGTGAAGAATGCGAGCACACACGTACAGGGCATGCATGCTTGTATACATCATGCAAGAGAATCCTTGATTCAGATGTATACCTTGTGTAGAAACATACATACACGCACACATGCACGCCGATTTCGTTATCATTTCTCATTGGGGGGTGTGCGTGCATGTGTGTGTGTGTATGTGTGTGTGTGTGTGTGTGTGTTTGTGTGTGTGTGTGTGTGTATGTGTATTTCTACACAAGGCACACGTCTAAATTGCGAATCCTGTCGCATGCTTGCGTGTGGCATTCGACAGGATCCGCATTTTGAGATCTTTGATCCGAAATTGTATATAAAAACATTTTCAGCACGAAGCGAAGGAAGCAAGGCTTCAACCTCATCGACGATGCCACCGACGGCGGCAGCAACGCTGCCGCCATCGCCGCCAATGACGACGACGACAATGACAACGGCAGGAACACCACCGCCGCCGCCGACGCCGACGCCGACGCCGACACCGACGCCACCGCCACCGCCACCGTCACCGATACTAAATGACATCTCCAAAGTAAATATATATATTTCTGTTATTGTTGTTGTTGTTGTGTGTATGTGTGTGTGTGTGTGTGTGTGTGTGTGTGTGTGTGTGTGTGTGTGTGTGTGCGCGCGCGTGCGTGCGTGCGTGCGTGTGTGTATGTGTGTGCTGAGGGAAAAATTTTAAAATTTATATATTTATTTGAAAGATAGAAATATTTACTAAATGTAAATTATATTTTTTTTCAGCGTGCGTGCTTGTGTGTGTGTGTGTGTGTGTGTGTGTATGTGTGTGCTGAGGTAAAAATTATAAAATTTATATATTTATTTGAAAGATAGAAATATTTACTAAATGTAAATTACATTTTTTTTCAAAAAGTGGAGGCGTTGAAAAGGAATGTACAAAAATTAACAAAGAAAGAAAAGCGGCAAAGATACGCTGCTGCACGAAGATCGGGATATGCACCCACCTGTACCTATGTATCCGCTACCACCCTCACCGTATCCTGGCGGATACGTTGTGTACCCACCGGCGCCTGCGTACCTGGTATCCGCCAACAGCATACCCGCCAGCAGCATACCCGCCAGCAGCATACCCGCCAGCAGCATACCCGCCAGCAGCATACCCGCCAGCAACATACCCGCCAGTAACATACTCGCCAGCAGCATATCCGCCGTATTTCCGTTAAACGTGCAATACTTACTTATTTTTTTAACTAAGTCGTATTAAAAATAATAGTTTTTCATTAGAGTCATTAATTTTTAATTTTTTAATTTTTAGTTTTTAATTTTTAATTAAAATTTTTTTTATAAGTAACATACATTCATTGTATTTATCTAAAGTTATTTAATAATATAAATATAAATGCTTTATTTGTTAATGTTATTGATGCACAGTGTCTATGTTTTGGAAGTTCTAAGATTTCATTGCACAATCCAATTGAGAATACAGATTTCTTCATTTTTATAAGAATAAAATACAGCTATATTTAGTAAATATATTAGCTACTATTTAGACACTGTGCATCGATAACATTAACAAATAATACATTTATATTTATATTATCAAATAACTTGTAATATGTTGTAAGAATTTGACAAATAAAATTTTTTTTTGCGTGTTTCCTCTTAGTTACGAATTTTCCAATTAATTTTGAATGTTTCAGAGTAAAAAATTTGATAGAAATAATGTAAAATATTATTGTATAAAGTGTTTTTTTTAAATAAAAATAAGTTGTCAGATTAAAATATAATTAATAACATTAAAAATATTTATGATTTACAATACCATAATCCCACACAACACATGAACGTTTTTCGGACATCCGATTTATGTCCTGCATATGTCTCTGTATTTCTGATGTTTGAAACTTTGGATATTGCGTAAAAGTTGATAAAAAGCTTTTTTAGAAAATCTTTTTCTTAATATTTTTTATTTTATTCAAAAATACAATTTTGAAAATAATTTGAAATCCAAACATAAATACAATTTCAATTTGTATTTAATAATGACATTAATTTTTTAATAATAAAGCTCATATTTATTGTAGTCACTGAAACAATTATCAATATAAATAATTTTATACAATCTTCTATAAAATTATACATCAATTATATAATCAGTCTTAATTATAAGAATCTAATGTAGAACTTTAGACCAAGACAGAGGAAAGAACACATAATTTGCAAATTGCACAAGAATGTTTGTTAGTACTAAAAATCTACAGTAACGTTTACGGTATACGGAACTATAGATTTTTAGTACTAGCAGTGTATATCAGAATGCCAAAGAATTCAAGCCAACCGAAGCAAGTAACCCGCTCGCCGAGTTGAATTCGTTTTACAGGAAACCTAACCTAATAATCGCTTAGCTTAGATTCAATCCAATCGGTCGATAAACAGATCGATTGCTTCGTCCTGTAGGGGCTTAGCTCAAGGAATGAATGCGGAATCAGTTGGGATTAGACTGAAGACTCTTTCTGTTGTTATATTCAAAAGACAGCTTGTACTTTATTTCTTGCTTACAACGGCTTTTTTTAAGAACGACAAGACTTAGAATGTGTAACTCTCTAAAGATAGAGAAACTCTCCAGAACGTGAGCCAGCGGTGGCGCTTCCGTCGCCTAGTTATGTTCTTGAGGTGGCTACACTACTCCCTCCTGAGTGATTTGAAATATTTAAATTACGAAATTGTACAGACTTTTTTTTCTTCTCGTAGGTTCTAAGTTCTGTTTCTTTTTCCGGGTCCGACTCGATGAACGCTGGTTTTAACCTTTCCGTCGAAATCTGAGTAGGCTTCCCTTTGTAGTTGATTTTAAATACGTGCTCTGAAGTTCTTTCCAATGCCTCGAAAGGTCCTTCGTATGGGGGGTCGAGTGGTTTTCGGACTGCGTCTACTCGTACAAAAACTTGAGGCCTCGTATATAACGTTTTGTGAGTGAATGTTTTTTGTTTTGAATGATGTGCCGTTGGTGTCGGTTTGATGTCTTGAATAAACTTTCTAAACTTCTCTATGAAAAAATGTGGATCGTTGTTTTCACCTTTTTCAATAAAAACTCTCCTGGTAATCTTAAGGGATATCCGTATAACATCTCTGCCGCTGATGCTTTTATGTCTTCCTTGTAGCTGACCCGAAGTCCAAAAAGCACTGTTGTAAAACATCTACCCAATTTGTGCTGTTGTGGCAGGTAATGGCAGCCTTTAGTGATCGGTGCCATCTTTCAATTAATCCATTTGCTGCAGGGTGATAAGCGGTGGTGCGAATTCTGGAACAACCGGTCAATTTCATTAGAGCGTTAAATACCTGTGACTCAAATTGAGCTCCTTGGTCGGTTGTTATTGTTGAAGGTGCTCCAAAGCGTGTTATCCAGTGATTGAATAATGCAGTGGCAACAGTATCCGCAGTCACAACTGGAATTGGAATGGCCTCTGGCCATCTCGAAGAACGATCTATAATTTTAGACAGTACTGAAATCCTCTTGAGGGTCGAAGTGGTCCGACTAAATCGGCGTGGATATGTTCGAATCTTTCTTCTGGAACGGCTATCTTTTCTGGTTTGTTTTTGTGTCTTGCTGCGTTGACAAGCTAGGCAATTACGTGCCCATTCTGAGACGTCTTTATTCATTGCAGGCCAAATGAAGCTTCTTGCAATTAATTTCTTTGTGGATCGGCCGCTAGGATGTGACAAATTATGTACTGCGTTGAATATTCTTCTTCTTAAGATTTTCGGAACATATGGACGAATGTTGTTTGTAGCGGTATCACCGTAGAGAATCGTATTTGAATCGTCGACTCTTATTTTTTTAGTTTGTATTTAATGTTTGGATCTGTTAACAGTTGTTTTAATTCTTCATCTGACTCTTGCTCTTTTACTAAATCTTCTGTAGATACTAACACTGGCATTTCAATTATTTCTATTCTAGACAGAGCATCTGCGACCTCGTTATCTGATCCTGAAATATGAATTATTCTGGTCGAATATTGTCCTATTAGATCCAAATGCCGCAGTTGTCTTGGTGTGGCCTTGTCGGACTTCTGTTGGAAGGCGTGGCATAACGGTTTGTGATCCGTCTTAATAATTAATTTTCTGCCTTTTATCCAATGTTTGAAGAACTTTATGCTTTTATATATGGCCAGAAGTTCTCGGTCGTATACACTGTACTTGGTTTGGGCTTTATCTAATTTTCTCGAGAAAAATCCGAGTGGCTCCAATTCTTCGTTGTGACGCTGTTCCAATACAGCTCCAATTGCGACATCCGAGGCATCTGTTTTTAGTCTTAGAACAGTATTTTCTCTTGGAAAATGTAAAAGAGAGGCTTGAGTCATTTGATCCTTACAAATTTTAAAGGCTTCTTCTGCTTGCGATGTCCATTTGACTAGACGTTTGTCATGTCGTTTTGCTTTTTTGAGATAGGCATTTAACGGTGCTTGAGCTTTCGCTGCGTTATGAACAAATCTTCTATAATAATTAACTATGCTTAGAAATCTTCTTAGCTCCATAATTGTTTTAGGTTTCGGGAAATCTTGGATTGTTTTTATCCGTTGTGGCAACGGTGCCAGTCCCTTGGCACTAATTTCATATCCTAGATATTGCACTTTACTTTCAACGAAATTGCATTTTGTTAGATTTATAGTTAATCCATATTCTTGTAAGCGTGTAAATATAATACGTAAATGCTCTTCATGCTCTTTTATATCCTTAGATGCTACGATTATATCATCTATGTAGCAGTAACAAAAAGATAAACCTCTTAAAACTGTATCCATCAGTCTTTGGAAAGACTGTGCTGCATTGCACAGCCCGAATGGCATTATCAAGAACTCGTATAGCCCAAAGGGCGTAATTATTGCCGTTTTTGCACGGTCTTCGGGAGCTACAGGCACTTGGTGATATGCTCTGTATAAGTCTATTGTTGAGAATACCTGGCAATCTGCGAAACGATGAGCTACATCGTGAACGTGTAGAAGGGGGTACCTGTCCGGCGCGGTGACGCTATTCAACCGTTGATAATCCCCACAAGGCCTCCATTCGCCGGATTTTTTTGGGACCATATGGAGCTAGCCCATTGACTGCTTGATGGTTGGCATATTCCCTCCTTTAACATTTGCTCAAATTCAGCTTTAACAACTTTCAACTTTTCTGGCGTAAGTCTGCGAGCTCTTTCTGCTATCGGTGGTCCTTGCGTGACAATATGATGAAATACTTGATGTTTCGACTCTCTGAAACTATGAGGTTTGGTAATATTTTTGTACTCTTTCAAAAGTGCTAGACAACGATTGTTCGCGTTAATTGTGTATACCGTAGGAATTTTTGATTTTGATTATTCACCGATTGAACGGCTTTGTGTAACACCATCCACCAGGCGTTGATTTTTCAAATCGACTAGCAGGTTAAATTGGCGCAGAAAATCTGCTCCTATAATGGCTTTAGAGACATTTGCTACTAGAAACCTCCATGAAAAAGGACGTCGGAGTCCTAAATCTAACACGAGTAATTTATCTTTGTATGTATTTATCGCTGTGCCATTTGCAGCAAATAATTTGAAATTGTGTATTTTCCTACCTTTTGCGAACGCTTTGGGTACGACTGAGAGGTCCGCCCCTGTGTCAATTAAGAACGGTATTCCGGTTTCTTTGTCTCTTACTATAAGGCGGCTTTGATTTTCTAGCCCGTTTTCGACCGCCTCCGCTGAAGACAGGCTTACTAGTTTTCCTCCTTCCTGGCGTCGGGTCCTGTCCATTTGCAAGGTTTCTTACATTTCCAGGACTCTTTGCCAAATTTGCTATGGAAGTAGCATAATCCGTTGTCTCTGCTGCGTGATTTTGATTGTGAACGTTGTCTTGCATGTTTGTATCTTCGTGTACCAGAAGAACGAATAGATGATTTGACGATACTTTCCAGCTCTGCGATTTTTTTGGTGAGTTCCGAGATGTCTTTGTCTTGATTTGCGCTTTGAGGAATTGCGACTGCTGATATTTCTGTAATAGCAGCTCTTTCTGCGAATTTGTCGGCTAGCTGTGCTAGCTTATCTAGGACTACACCTTCGACCACGGCTAATATTTCCTGTATCCTCCTCGGAAGTCTCTGTAACCAAAGAGTTTGTAAGACACTTGTACTTACATTAGAGCCCGCCAAAAGCGTCATTTCACGCAGGAGTTCGGACGGTTTATTGTTTTGAATTTCCAGCCCTGTTAAGAGTTGCCTCAATTGCGCTTCTTCTGAAGTGGCCAGTCTGTCGATCAAAGCTTCTTTTATTGTGTTATATGAATCCGGGGCCGGGGGTGCTGCGATTATGTTCGCGACAGTCTTCATCGTTGTCGTGTCTAAATTTCTCACCACAGCTGCGCTTCACAGCGTCGTTTCTTACGCCGTACGCCGCGAATTCTTTTTCCAACATGGCAAACCATAATTTCGGTTCCTCCTTCCAAAATGTTGGAAGTCGTGCGTTTCTGAATTTGCTTACGAGACTCTCCTGTTTGCTTTCTCAACTACTACCTGAGCTGCCGTCGGTTATCTTACACGAGTTTCGGCACCAATTGTAGGGGCTTAGCTCAAGGAATGAATGCGGAATCAGTTGGGATTAGACTGAAGACTCTTTCTGTTGTTATATTCAAAAGACAGCTTGTACTTTATTTCTTGCTTACAACGGCTTTTTTTAAGAACGACAAGACTTAGAATGTGTAACTCTCTAAAGATAGAGAAACTCTCTAGAACGTGAGCCGGCGGTGGCGCTTCCGTCGCCTAGTTATGTTCTTGAGGTAGCTACAGTCCGACTTGAACACTGCTATCTGTCACAATACAGGGCAACTAATTTTCTTTTTCTTCTGCTGCGATTAGCTGAGATATACCGGCATCGGACCGGACATATGCTCACAAATTTTTGCAGACAAAAATCTTTTTTTTTTAGACTTCTAAGCCAAATTTTGAAAAATCTACGTTGTTCCGGCACCTAATTTGGAACTCATAGTATACTCACTTTATACGAAAAGACCGTTAAATATTTGTATGAAGCGAATATTTGGCACCCGTTGACACTCTAGATTACAGAGCCATTTAAGATTAGATAAAGAAGATATAAATTCAACGTTTTCGGCATAAAGTGAATTACTATGAGGTCCATTAATGTCTATACTTTCATTGACGAGAAGGATTTTGAAATCTGTAAATGCAATTACAAGAATTTTGTCAAAAATTAATCGTGTTTAGTCGGTAAAAAAGGACCATGTTAAGCATCCCCTTAAGATTTTGCATCCCACAGTTAGATTTCGCATTCCACATATTAGACAAGATTTCACATTAAATTCCGATAAGATTCTGGCTGGATTGGAGCTTCGTACGAAGCCTGTAGCCATTTAACAGAGATTGAACGAACGAACGAACGTTTACGAATTTTGTCACTGTGTGAGCGTGTTCAGATGTGCGTGGTATAAGTTATGCAATGATATTAGGTTTTTTATTTATGCAGAAGTACTAAAGATAAGTACTAAGTTACTTTAATTCTTTACTAAGACCGTATTCCGCATATATCCCAAGAATTTATTGCTATTCTGAGTAGTACTCTAATTTTTTAATCAATGCATATTAACGTATACATTTTTTAATTTGCTCTTTATTAGTTCTTATAAATTGTTCATAGAACTTTATACAAGAATTTATTGATTTTAGATGTCCGAAATAAAAAGAAAAAGCTCTTTCGCATCGTTAATTTTACTGATAATTTATCGGATAAAGCAAAAAGTGTATAGACTGTGTACCAGTAAAATGGATATCGTCTAATGAAACAGGCCAAATGACGAAATTTATGCCTCCCCCTTACACACCAAAAAGGTGTAGTACATTACATAGATTAACGAAAAATAATGAAGATGCACTAAGCAAATGGCCAAGTTATCTTATAGATATACTCGGAAGTGCAGGTATATTTTTATTTATATTAACCTATTTATATTATCTTATTTATTTAAAAATAATTTATGTGCTAAGTATTAAAAACAATTAAAGTTAGAAAATGTGCTACATATTCCTAATAACAACTGATTTTATATATGTTTTACGATTTTCTAAACGATTATAAGACATTAGACATATTTAGGAAACATACATAAAATGTATTTAAATCACTATGTATTATTATGAATTCTTTCTTGCTGCAAATTCTTTTATAAAGACTGATATATTCAATTTTTTAAGGTACTTATCGCAAAGCTTTATTAAAGATGGAAAAAGTAAAACATGACAACTACGTATATACTACAGACCATACTACAGATATAGAAGAAGGAACTGTGCAAAGAAAAGGAATAGAAAAGAAAGAACAGAATGACATTGGTGCAGTATACGATTTAAATGGAAAATTGACGAAACAAAATAATTCTTCATCTAGTGGTAATTATATCATTTTATTTTATAATTTTTTGTTATTTATATGCAATCTTTGCTAATGGTATATTATAAATATTGATAAATAACTTAAATTATATTTGTAACGGTACGCGTTTTCGGTCGGGGCGGTGCGGGAACTTCGGGATCGGACCGGATAAGGCTCGTCAGCAGTGAGTGCTCTTCTGCTGGGTGAATATTTTTCATAGCATATGAGCTAGAGTTTATAAATTCTTTTACGCGATCTCGGGAAGTTCCGACTATATCTGGGATCATGTTTCGATCGTCTTTTAACGTTAAGAAATTAACCGTTGATCCTCTCTGATTTCTGATATCATACACGGATCGGCCATAAGAAAGTTCGCGGGCGTGATTATGGAAACTTCTTGTTTCTTGGTTCATGTCCCTAGGTGGGGTACCGCGGGCTTCGGGTACGGTTCCAGTGAAAGAGACTCGAAGTTCCCTTATTTCGCGCAATAGTTCATGCATTAAGAAATTTTCTGTTATTGGCAAATCGTAAGTTGTTCTCGGCGTTACTTCGGGCTCGGCATATTGTTGAGTTGTATCATTTTCTGCTACATTGGCAGTTAATTTCCTCGACGTTCCGACGGGAGAGCGTGCCGTTGTGGCGTCGGTCTGTTTTGTCGAGGTATCGGCTTGTCCGTCCATATTTAGTAAACTAAAGTCATGTAATTTTACAAGGAATTCTCTAGTCGTTATAACGAAATCTGTGTCGTCTGTCTCGCTCGCCGTTTCGTTTAACACTCTATTAACTGTGTCGCGAATCTCTTCTAACGCGGTTGCGTATATACTACAGACCATACTACAGATATAGAAGAAGGAACTGTGCAAAGAAAAGGAATAGAAAAAAAAGAACAGAATGACATTGGTGCAGTATACGATTTAAATGGAAAATTGACGAAACAAAATAATTCTTCATCTAGTGGTAATTATATCATTTTATTTTATAATTTTTTGTTATTTATATGCAATCTTTGCTAATGGTATATTATAAATATTGATAAATAACTTAAATTATATTTGTAACGGTACGCGTTTTCGGTCGGTTCGGGGCGGTGCGGGAACTTCGGGATCGGACCGGATAAGGCTCGTCGGTTGGCCAGGTGTCCGTAATGACTATACCCAATGTTTTACGCAGCAAAAGATAGTGAATGATTTATTAAAAATAACAATTGCAAAAGAGTTGACAGAATGAACATGAAAGAAAATAAAAGAGCTAACGAAATAGAGAGATATCAAAATAAAAAGATAATGATAGAGCTAATAACATAGAGATCGCAAAGAGACAATGATAGAGATAATAGTATAGAGATCGCAAAGAGATACTGATAGAGATAACAATATGGCTGGTACTCGGATTACCAGTTACGCGGCGGAGTACTTGTAACGGTCTTTTTACGCGGTTTATATCTAATGCTAGAACTACCTATTTACAAGTTTTCGGCTAGACTAGTGAGTTATGCGGGCTGCTTGCCCGTACGGTCGGGGAGTCGCGGGGCGCGGCGGGATTGGCTAACGCGGTTGCATAAGCGTGTGAGCAAATGCGGGTCGTTGCCGGCGCGGTCGCCGCCGCGATTCGCCGAGCGCGCCCCGTGCAAGTGGGGCGCTCGATCGACAGGTTGCTTGTGCCCTGCCGATGAATGGGTTACGAAATTTGTCTGTTCGACAGTAAAGGTATTCGAGGACGACGGTGATTGATCGAGAATGCTCGCCGGTGATGATGACGAGAATGCTCGTCGAGGATCTCGGACGTGATTGGTCGAGAATGCTCGGCCGGTGATGATGACGAGATGCTCGTCGAGGATCTCGGACGTGATTGGTCGAGAATGCTCGGCCGGTGATGATGACGAGAATGCTCGTCGAGACGGCTGGTCGAGGATACTCGGCCGAGGATAGCGACGGGAATGCCCGTCGAAGATATCGGAGTGCGACGAGAATGCTCGTCTTTAAGGAGCGATCGAGAATGCTCGGTCTTGTGGACGGGTCGGATAGTCGGACGGATCTGGATCTGTGCGTTCCCACTGCCGGCTTATATATCCGAACGCGCGGCTGAGCAAGCCAATCCGCGCGCTCGGTCGGTTGAGCCGGAGTGGGAGCGTTAAGGAACGCCACGCGCGTGTCGCCGCGTGGTCAGAGTTGCCGCTGATGCGCCGATTTGCAGCACACCGCTGCCAGAAAGAACAGCACTCGCTAGTAGAGTCCTATATAAAGAGAGAAGCGACATTGATGTCCGAAGCTCTGATTGGTAATCTGATTGATACTTGATTGGCTAAGCGAGCAGCCATATTGTGACCACAGCTGTTTGCAGAATGATACGAATGGTGTTTGATGACGTTAAGCGGTCCCAAAATGGCGGTGGAGGACTCAATTGGATACTGAAGGTTGTGGTGGGGGTTCGATGTCGCATCTCTCTTTATATAGGACTCTACTCGCTAGCACCCGTTAGCACTTTCTCCCCACTTATCGGCCTGCGTCGAGCAGCCGAGGCACCGAGTGGGGACTCCTTCTGTCTCTTTCTCTCTCTCGAGCGGTCTCTCTCCTTCTCGACCTAGCATGAGCCAAAAGCTGTGCCTGTAATACGAGAGAAAGAGAACGTTCGAGTCAGAAGAGGATAGGTCGAGAAGAAGAGAGACCGCTCGAGAGAGAAAAAGACAGAAGAAGTCCCCACTCGGCGCCTCGGCTGCTCGACGCAGGCCGATAAGTGGGGAGAAAGTGCCAACGGGTGCTAGCGAGTGCTGTTCTTTCTGGCAGCGGTGTGCTGCAAATCGGCGCATCAGCGGCAACTCTGCGCGTGGTTGCACGGCGAAGTTCGGTTGTGCGTGCACGTGGTCCTCGGCTGCACTCGGCGTTCGGTGTTCGGTGGACGGAACGGAGGCGCACGGACGGTGGAGGGGCGTATCGTTACATATTTTATATTTGTGTATGCAATGAGGTAGAAATTGATGTACGCTGTTCTCTATTATTACATTAATATTCATATTATGTTTTAGAAAAAGAGGATTCAATGAGTGACTGTGACTTATTGTCAGATAAATCTTCAGTATATGGGTCAAAACGTAAAAAATTACATCATAATATTGAAAAAGAAGACATTAATCCTAAAAGTATAATTGGCTTAATATTTATTACACAATCTAATTATTACAGTTTTATTATTTCTTCTTAGAAATTCATAAAATAGCTAAATATAAACATATATTTATATATTTTTTTAGAACTGTCAGCAGATATTTCAACTCCAACACATTCTAAAGTTGTCAAAAATATAAAAAGTTTAACATCTAACATTGCAACGTCTTCACATGTTATTAATTGTAAGAATCTATAATTCTATAATTTTAATTTATATTACCCGTAAACAGATATTTCATGGATTTTATAACAATTTTTATTTTTGTTTTTATTACATGTATTTTTGTATTTTCCAGATTTAGAACGTATATTAACAGAGGTGCAAGGCTTTAAGTATGACCAACAATTAATTCGAAATGATATTCAAACATTAAAAACTGATTTAAGACAGTATATTATAAGACAAAACGTGAGAAACACAGACTTACATAATATTGCAGTAAACTGGACTACAGAAAATAATATTACATGGCCTTTGAAGACGAAAGAACAGTACGACAAGCTTAACGACTTATTAAATAATGAAAAAATTCGTAAAGACTTTGTATGTTGTTTATAACAATTGAGTAATTTATGCTTTTTCTACTTGTACTGTTCTTATAATATAAAATAAAATTTCAGATGGCTACAATTGAATTCATCATCGACTCTAGACCACCAATATCAAAAAATTTGCTTGCTATTATTCGAAAATTTCTTCATAAAGATTTAGCATCAAAATTTAATTGTGTGAAAGTAACTAATGATAAATTCACGTTAAAATCATCTAATTTTTACAACTATAATAGGTAATGTATATATGTTATTATGTTAATAATAAATAGATATTTTAAATAATGCTTATAATATTATTCATTTTAGAAGTGGTTATGGCAAAAAGTGTACGTGGGAGCTTTCAAGAAATAATTTCAGAAAAAGCATTAGATAAATTAATAGGAGTTATATTGACAAACTCCAAAGATTGAGAGAAAGGAAGAGCTAAAAAAATTAATAATAATGTGGAAGAAAGACTAGAAATTCTTTAAGAAACAGTAGAACAAGTCGAAGAAAATATGATCATCGAAAAATATTTAGATGATACTATAAACAATGCAACTATATTAATATCTCATGTTGAATAGCCTACAAATTCAAAAGTAAATAATAATCAACTTAAATATAGTTTTATAAAAATGCAATACAAGTTGACTAATTTAAATTAGATGTATAAGAAAGTTAATGAATACAAAAATTAATATATAAGAACATATTAAAATATAAAAAAAGATAAAAAAATTGATATTGCATACTTAGTTTTAATTGTTTAAAAGATTTTTAATATATTGAAATATTTAGTTTTTCTATAATGTGTTGCCGTTTTTAAATGTTTTTTACTTATACATTCAGTGAAGTAAAGGTATAGCAAATATTTTTTCAAGTTCGATATTGTTTTTATATGATATCCGCATTTGAATCATTTTATGTTCGATGTCTTTTAATTTGAACACAACAATTTCTTTGGATGGTTTTTTTTTTAATTGCCACATGTGCAAATCTGCAGAATTTGTAGGATATTCAAAAATAGGTTTTTTTTTATTCCAACGCATGCCAGTTATTTCTATATTATCTTCGCATTCACAATGATAACCTAAACTAACAATTTTTACAATGTTACAATTTTTTAACATGGATAAAACATTTGGTTGTTTTGTAGTAATAAGAAAATGTTGATACTTTAATTTTAATAGCAATTTATGATTGTTATCAACGTTTTTCTGCTTCAAAATAAATAATTTTGGTGGAAATACTGTTTTCATATTAATAATGTTATTTTCCTCCAAACGTCGACATATTTGAGCTAATGGCTTATTACCTGAACGTAATAATTTTTTTATTGAACCCAATTGATTTTCAAAAGGAAATGCTGATATTTTATTGAGAGTGCAATTATTTATTCTAACATCGTCTGCTAAATGTAAAAGGTAGTGTGCATTTAATACATGAGATTTTTCTCCATAAAACGTAGGTAAAAGTAAAAAAAATTGTTTTAAATAAAATTTAGCGGTATCACAAAATTTTTGTGCAAAGTCTTTCATACATAAAATTCGTAAGGCAATACTGAAGAGTAAATAATGATTATACAAATCTCTACTTAAAATTCCCTTAAATATTATAGGACCGGAGTATAGAGCAATAAAGCGAAGTTCTGAAGCTTTTAAATTTGGAATAAATGTCCGAGGTTTTCTTGGGAATTCATAAGGCACAAAAGATTTTAAATGTATTATTCGGTTAAATAATTTTTGGCGAAGACTCGACTTAAGTTTTACAGCGGTTTTGTTGAAATATCAAATCCATTACATAAAATTTTTTTGTGACTCCCAAACAACACATATGCATATAATCTAAGGGGAAGGCGTAGATCATATCAATTGGAGGCTGTATATGTAATAACGGTGATGAATTAATATGATGTTCTTTTTGTTGCTGCTGTCTGAATGATTGATCTGATCTTTTAATACTATTAGGATCAGGATAAATAATGCGTTGATTTGGATATGTCATACGTTTCCCATAAACTTCACACCGTTCACAAGCAGCATATCCTCCGTGTCCTTTGATTTGTTTTAAAAACTTTCTAGCCGGAATATCACAAATAATATGTTTTAATTGTACTGCATATTTCGTCTCATCGATGTTTATGCTATTCTTTTGCAGTAGATTTATATCTTGAATAAAATCATTCATGTACTTTTCAATATTACCAGGTTTTGTTTCTCCGTAACATCGCTACAACAAAAAGAGAATATATATCTGGGTTGTGAAAAACTTTGGATAATATAAGCCATAATTGTTTGGTGCTGGAAGTATATGGAGAAGCTCCATCAACATTTACTTGGAGATATATAATACTCTTTTGATGTACATTTTTATCAATGCACACATTGAGAACTTTTGCAATTCCCAAATAAACATATTCACCGATATCATCACCTGTTCCTTTCATTGGTTTTACATTATATACAGCTTTTGATGTGTTTAAAAAAGTTTTACCAAACTTGGGAAGTTTGGGTAAAAGCCTTTTCCGTAGTATTTTTAACAGACCATTAAGATGTACTAATGGAATATTACATTGTACAGCCCATTTCTGCAATTCCTTAATTTCAGGATCATCTTGTGGCTTCTTACTGTTTTCGTTAGTTTTTGAATCATTATTAATGTTTTTGTCATTATCATCTTCGATATTATTATTATTGATATTATTAAAATCAATGTTTGCAGATTGGATTACAGCATCGTTTAAAGAGGAATCATTTAATGTATTTACATTATTTCGTTCTTTGAATGTTTGAGTATTTTCAAGCTCATATGGCCAATTTGTTCCACCATCTTCATCTGTGTAACAATAATTTAATATAAATATATTAGACAAGGAAAATGTTTTGATCATTTTTATTTGGAATGATTTATGTGTATTCCATTAAAAGTTAATTTACCATAAGTTGTAATATACATATATCTATAAATAAAACATTTAAGACAAATATTTTATGTAAATTGAAATATAAAAAAGAAAATAATAAAAAAAATTTTTTTAATTAATTTTGTAAAATTTGATTTAATGCAATGTGTTGTGCCCCGGTGATGGCTCCAGGGACGTCGGTAGGTATATCGGGATCTTTTCAGCGCCTTAGGAGTTAGGACTCGTAGGAAGGGCCGCTCGGTGATCAAAGATACAACACTTGCTTGTTCCAACGTTAAAATAATGTATTTTCTTCAGTATTGCCCTCGTTACACTTGTACTATGATTATGTATGCCGCTCGTTTGCTTGTTCTTCCCGGACGGCCCAGTATATATAGATCGGCTGTTATCTCCGAATTGTGTTACAAGCTCGACGTGTAAGTCACGCACGGCGAATAACACACCGGACAGCTGTTTGTCAAACTCTTCCGTCGCTTTCCGATTTTGTCGCGATATTTATACGGAAATTCGTCGTTTGGTTTGGCCAATCGTGTTCCTTGCGGCATGCAGCTCCCACGCTTAGCCGAAGTCCGAATACCGGAAAGCGAATCAGCATTAGCTGGCGCAGCGCGATGGTGTTGCGGGCCTGAAGCCCGACGGACCATCAGCGTCTTTCGATATTTCTAGCGTATGCGGAATTCGAGTCCGCTACGCGTATGCATAGCAATAAGAATCTTAATTTCCTGTTGCTATGCGTATAATTATCATAGTTGTACAGGGTACAACAAATGTGTAACAAACCGCCTTTCCGCTCCCCCCTCGGACCGTCCACCGTTCCGGGCTGTCCGGCCGAACAACCGCCGGACGGCAAAAACGCGGCGCATAGCGCCAGTAAGACACGCAAACACCGGCGTAGCGCGCGTTGACGCATCCGCACGTGAGATCTCCGTGGCAGATCTCCGCGCGCATGCGCTCGACCGGAGTGGCGACCGCCGGACCGATCTCGAGCGGCGGGGAGACCCCCACCGACTCCATACCGTTCCGTACCCCCGCACCGTCCCTGCCCTAGAGATTCGGGTATATAAGCGCCGCCGCTCCGAGAGTCAAGCGCTCTTCTCCGTCCGCTCTCCTGTCCGTAGAAGAAGCCCTCCTAGTGCTCACAGGAAGTTAAGCGCCTTAGCTTCCGTCAAGAAGTCTTGACAAGAGCCGTCCGCCTTCCTGAAACCGCCGGTTAACAGGCTCAAATCCACCTTGGGCTCCACCAGGGGATCCTGGTAGCCGGCAATTCCCGATCCTCCGTCCCCGCTTGGGTATCGACACACGACCTGGGGTGTGGAGTTCCGCGCCTCTACCAAGAGCTCTTGGCGTGAGTCGATCACCACCGCCGAACATCGCGGTATTAACCGCTTCGCGTCGGGAATCGCGATCCGCGTACAGCCGCACCGCGCGCGCGTCATCTACGGCCGTGGCCGCGGCCTTCGGCAAGGCCACGGTCTGCGCGCGTCAACAAACGATTCCGAGTTCCCGGAAACCTCGACGCAGGAATTCTGCGAACCGAGCCGTGTACATAGCTCCGTATCCGATACCGCGTCAAACACGTTTGTAAATACCGTTCGTCCGTCCGCGCGCTCCGTTTTTCGTCTGTCCGTCCGCGCGTATTCTTTAAGTTCTGTTGCGTCCGTCCGAGCGTCACAGCCATCCGTCCGTCCGCGCGTCGTGGCTAAGCCATTCCGCTACTCCACTGTACAACTATCTTACGCGAAATAAACTCGCTACTTCTATACCATCCAAACCGAAAAGTCTAGTTCTCTTGGCGACCTCAATCCGCGTCCTAGTTCGCCGCGCTCGCGCCGCCCCGTGCGCGGAAAAAGACGGGTCGTTACAAATGATTACATTCAAACAATATTGTACTTACGTGAAGAATCATGACGTGTAATGTTCGCTAATTTTGAACGAATAAATCGATGTTTTCGAACAGGCTCACGTATCTTTTCTCGCCTATTCATCTTTTATTAGTGTTTTACAGCCAAATAGATCGTTATACACAATAACCAATGTACAGAGAAATGACAGAGAAAGTAAGGTTATGTGACTTTAAAATTCATAATGTTTTATGAGATATGTATGTAGAGAAAATAAGCTATATAATGATTACAACAGTAAATAAAATATTTTACGTAAATTCTTTTTTTCATATTGTACAATAATTATGAGATGATTTGTAAACTTATAATATATTTATATAATTTTTACCTATAATTAAAATTGGTCACATACTAGCTAGATAGCAGCTAGCTAGTATTATTTAAAAAAGAATCTAACTTACATCAATTATATTACTATTAGATGGTCACTAGACAGACATTTTTCAAGTAATATAACCTCAATTCTTATTTGCTAATTAATTTAAATATGCTAGTGGCGAGATGATAGCTTATTAGATTTGCATAACAATGCAGCGGCATCTATCATCATATCTGATGATTAGACAACAGCTGCATCACTAATAACATATTATTAATTTTTAGCTAGTTGTTATTAGCTAGCTGACATTAAAATTCTATCTAGCTTAGACTATCTATTCACTATCTTTCAAATCAGACCGGTTAGTTTAATTTCTACCAGGATTGTTTTAATTTTATTGTAAATTAATAGCATTGACACAATGCTGTATCATGCATAATTTACATACTTGTTCCTAAGAAAGTATATTGCTGCTTGAATATTTCATATTTCTGAAATAATATTGAAGTAATTATAATTACAAAATACTTTCTTAGAAACAAGTATGTAAATTATGCATGATACAGTATTGTATCAATGCTATCAATTTACAATGAAATTAAAACAATATACATAAAACAGGAATAATTAAGATGCAATCACCTAGTGGTCATTGTTGCAAAGTGTAAATAATTTATTAATTATTTGCATTTTATTAAATATTAAATTATCATTTTTATTATTATTAAGGGAATTTTATTACCTGCATACTTCCGGTTCAATAATCGTTTCAGATTTATTTATTTTTTCAGATGTTATTTGCTCACTAAAATTTTCATTAAAATTTTTATAAAATGCGCGATTAAATGCAGCAAATAGAAGTTTAGAATGATCCGCAAAAAAGTAGGTAATGCAATAAAATACCAAATTAAAGAAATAGAAACTAAGAAAAATGAGGTAAACGTTTTATAAAATATTTTCACTAGAAATATATTAACATGTGTATCAGTTTCTACATCATTTGTTTCAAATTACTTTACGTATTATTAAATTCATTATTTCTTTCATCAATTTTTTTATAATCTTGTAAGATACACATTTTGGTGTTATTTCCATCAAGAATTTTACTCTTTTTTTTGAATTTCATTTATTGTTGTTGATGGAAATAACACTAAAATGTGTATTTTACAAGATTATAGAAAGAATGATGAAAGAAATAATGAATTGTATTATACACAAAGTAATTTAAAACAAATAAACACACACACACACACACACACATATATATATACATATATATATATATATATATATATATATATATATATATATATATATATATACCGGGTGTCCCAGACCACCCGTCCCACCCGATTTTTTCGTAAACGCGACATTTTAAAGAAAAATATTTCAGACAAAAGTTGTAGGGTTTTAAAAGATCTATTTACTGATTTTATCAGTTTGACCTTGGATGGCGTCGCCAAGGTCAGATCAAAATAACATTAACTTTTTTAAATAGGACACCTCATTTTTGGTTCCAGAATCTAATAGCTGGTGTCAAGACCTTTCCAAAACACTATAAGAAAGTTTATTTTTGTTGAGTACTTTCCGAGTTGTGAGGCTTGAAAGTTACGGTGTACTGTTACCTTCAAGCGTCATAACTCGGAAAGTCCTTAACCAAAATAAACTTATTTATAGTGTTTTGGAAAGCTCTCGAAATCGACTACAAGAAAATGCAATGAAAAATATAAGCAGAGGACACCGACTTCGCCCATGGTATCACGTCGAATAATGCTTTCTCTCTCGACCCAGCGTCGAGCGAGGAGGATGCACTATCGTAAAGCCCCCCACCACTTTCCGCCCGCACCCCGATCGTCGCCGCGCAGCCTAGACACACGTACGAGCGCGGCTCCGCGTGTGTGCGGCAGCCGAGCGCTAGCGTCGAGAGACACCATTTCTGCCGGTGCGTGTACCTATAGTCCTACGCGTAGAGTTTTGAAGATACCTAATTACCGAGATCTCTAACATTCGGTACAGCTCTATGATGCCGTTTATTCTTGATTTATTAATATTAATCTTCATTTAATGTTGATTATTGTAGCAATAAAGTAATTTTCACGAAAAAGCACCCTTACATACCACTCCTAAAAGTCATTGCTTAGAATTCATAATATTACGCAACTCGTCACCAATTCACGTTTTCTAATAAGCAACCCGGTCGTAAGCGTAATTTGTAGTTATGCCTTACCCGAACGAAGAAGCTGCGTTAATGATGTCAGTTTTGGGTAGAGCTGGAAGTTTTCGAGCAGCTGAAATAATGTGGCGAAATGAATATCCCGATCATACACCACATTCGCGCAAAGTTTTCAGTCGCTTACAACGTCGAATAATTGTAAAAGGTATTGTTCAGCCGGATCATAATAAGGGAAGGCAAATTCATCGATCAGTTCGTTCAGTAAGAGCACCTGATGTAATTGCATCTGCCTTTGTAACCCCGAATGATTCTTTAAAGCGACGAGCAAGAGATAGTGGAATAAATCGAAGCACGATCAGTCGAATTTTTCGTGAAAATTCATTCCATCCATATCGAATGTCACTTCACCAGGCCATGACATTGAACGATCATAGACAAAGACTGATATTCTGTAATTGGATTACTCAACAATTACCTAATTTCCATAGAAGTATTTTATTTTCTGATGAGTGCACCTTTAAAAGTGACGGCGAAATAAACACACATAATTTTCGTTATTGGGCACAAGAGAATCCACATTGGTATCGAGAAATGGATCATCAACGTATCTGGAAAGTCAATGTTTGGTGCGGAATTGTTGATACGCATATCGTGGGACCATTTTTCTTTCAAGAGAATTTAAACCGTTTTTTATACGCCGATTTACTCGAAAACGAACTTCCACGTTTACTTGAAGATATTTCACTCCAATTACGTCTAAATATGTGGTTTCAACAGGATGGATGTCCCGCCCACACGTCTGTCATTGCTCGTCATCAACTGAACCGCATATTTCGCGGCCGATGGATAGGTAAACATGGTCCACATAATTGGCCACCACGATCACCGGACCTTACAATTTTAGATTATTATTTGTGGGGACGAATAAAAGACCTTGTATACCGCGAACGACCTACGACTGCAGAAGATATGAAAAACAGAATTCGACAAGTCATTCAGTCTCTAGATACTGACGAAATTCGTCGGGCGGCGGATGATTTCCAAAGTAGGGTAACAGCCTGTATAAATGCACGTGGTGGACATTTTGAACATCGAGACTGAACAACATGCGTATGCACAAAGGTGACGGCAAGGGGAACTACCTTATGAAAGCACCCCGACAAAGGTGACGGCGAGGGGAACCACCTTAAAAAAGCACCCCGACAAAGGTGACGGCAAGGGGAACCACCTTATGAAAGCACCCCGACAAAGGTGACGGCAAGGGGAACTACCTTATGAAAGCACCCCGACAAAGGTGACGGCGAGGGGAACCACCTTATAAAAGCACCCCGACAAAGGTGACGGCGAGGGGAACCACCTTAAAAAAGCACCCCGATAAGGTGTAAGTACGATCTTGTTACCTACACGTGGTACACCTTAGGTAACGCTAATACCTACAGGCGGCACCGATTATTTCGTTTTTACATTTTAAAAATGTTACTTTGACTTATACCTTTATGCCCAAGATCGATCTCAAGGTCGAATTCAAGATCATCATCAGGTTGATCCCTCGAAATCATGCAAATTTTGTCTGAGCCATTTTTTTGTACAAGCACATCCCTACGTTTTAAAAGGGTGGGACGGGTGGTCTGAAACAGGTATATTTTTCATTGCATTTTCTTGTAGTCGATTTCGAGAGCTTTCCAAAACACTATAAATAAGTTTATTTTGGTTAAGGACTTTCCGAGTTATGACGCTTGAAGGTAACAGTACACCGTAACTTTCAAGCCTCACAACTCGGAAAGTACTCAACAAAAATAAACTTTCTTATAGTGTTTTGGAAAGGTCTTGACACCAGCTATTAGATTCTGGAACCAAAAATGAGGTGTCCTATTTAAAAAAGTTAATGTTATTTTGATCTGACCTTGGCGACGCCATCCAAGGTCAAACTGATAAAATCAGTAAATAGATCTTTTAAAACCCTACAACTTTTGTCTGAAACATTTTTCTTTAAAATGTCGCGTTTACGAAAAAATCGGGTGGGACGGGTGGTCTGGGACACCCGGTATATATGTGTATATATATATGTATATATACAGGGTGATTCAGAACGACCCATGTGTCCCTGTAAAGACGTGTTCTTGAATAAATTCTGAGACGATTTTTCCTGTACGAAAAATTTGTCCGACACTTACTTTTTGAATAATAAGAGGATAAAGTTAGCGAATCACGGGCCGTGTACACATGCTAGACAAAGGCGGCGCAACTCACCGTCCGACATAGGTAAGCGCCCGCGTCGGACGGTGAGTTGCGCCGCCTTTGTCTACCATGTGTACACGGCCCGTGATTCGCTAACTTTATCCTCTTATTATTCAAAAAGTAAGTATCGGACAAATTTTTCGTATAGGAAAAATCGTCTCAGAATTTATTCAAGAACACGTCTTTACAGGGACACATGGGTCGTTCTGAATCACCCTGTATATATATATACATGAGGTGTGATCAAAAAGTAAGGTGACTTTTTGAATTTCGCGCGCTCTGTACACTCTAATTTCAAAATTTTTTTTTTGTGTTAGTACACTTGTCACGATCATATGTTCACAGTTTTGACTATATAGCATGTGTTGTTTTTATGTGAGAGCATAAAGGTTAGACTCGTGTTTGCGTGCTCGGCGATTTTTTGCTGTTGAAAATAATGGAGCAAAGAGTTTGTATTAATTTTTGTGTAAAAAATGGTATTAAGTGTTCAAAAACTCTTGAAATGTTGACAGTGGCGTACGGTGAGTCAACTTTGAGCAAAAAAAATGTTTATAAATGGTATAAATTATTTCAAGAGAGCCGAGAAAATGTTATCGATGAACCTCACTCTGGACGCCCCAGCACGTCAAAAACCGACGAAAATGTTCAGGAAGTGAAAGAAATGGTGTTGAAAAATCGTCAAATCACGATTAGAGAAACAGCTGATGATCTTAACATATCGTTTGGCTCATGCCAATCAATTTTAACGGGTGTTTTGGGTATGACACGTGTGTCAGCGAAATTCGTTCCAAAACTGTTTAATTTTGATCAGAAGCAGCGTCGCATGAACATCGGCCAAGACATGTTGAACGACGTCAATGATGATCCTGATCTGCTCAAAAGGGTTATAACTGGTGACGAAACATGGGTATATGGTTATGACGTCGAAACCAAAGCCCAATCATCCCAGTGGAAGAGCCCAGGAGAGCCAAGACCGAAAAAGGCACGCCAAGTTCGTTCGAATGTGAAGGTTTTGCTCATAGTTTTCTTTGATTACCATGGCGTTGTGCATCAAGAATTCCTACCACAAAGTCGTACGGTAAACAAGGAGTATTACTTTGAGGTTATGCGGCGTTTGCGTGAATCAATAAGAAAAAAACATCTGGAAGTGTGGAAAGAAAATTCATGGATTCTGGCCAAATCATGGATTTTTTGGCCAAAAACAATACTATCATGCCTCAGCCACCGTATTCACCAGACTTGGCCCCCTGCGACTTTTTCCTCTTCCCAAAATTGAAAAGGTCTATGAAAGGACGAAGATTTGCTACGATTGAGGAGATTAAGGCTGCATCGCTGGAGGAGCTCAAGGCAATACCCAAAAGTGCATTTCAGAAATGTTTTGACGATTGGAGAAAGCGCTAGCACAAATGCATTGTATCAGAGGGGGATTATTTTGAAGGGGATAACATAATTTTGGATGAATAAATGAATATTTTTTTATAAAAATGAAAAGTCACCTTACTTTTTGATCACACCTCGTATATGTATATATACATGTATATACTCATATATATATAGATATAAACGTTATCGTTATAAACATTCTAACTTACAATTATAGAACTTATAGAAATTTGATAATATGCATTAAAATTTTGACGTACCTTTTAATTTTTTATCATTATATAATATCAATTTATTTTCTTTCTCATTATTATTATTATGACTATTTTTATCATTCGGAACAATGTATAAGCTTGATTTACTTTTATTTTCCATCTTTATTTCATCCTTACAATCTTTGTAATTATCTTGCAGAATACATTTTTTTTATCTGTGTAAATAGTATTATTAAATATTTGTACAAATTTACAGGTTGATAAAGTTTTCAAAACATGTTTTAAATACAATAATTAAATGCCATACTTGGGTTATCTTGTACAATATTTTATATATAGAGGAGAAGAGGGTATTATGGCTGCTGTCGACAATATGGTTACCCCTATTATCTCCGTTATTAGATGACGTATTCTAACAATTGCTTATGGAGTTATTCATTTAGTAGCCCGCCGTTTTTTAGTGATATTAATATGACAATACATAATAAGTGACAATTGTTATAAGGCATTTTTACTTTTGAGCACTTCTAAACTTTTTCAAGGTTCACCTTTAACCTTTAATTACTCATACTTTCTCATTATTTTTAAACTTGAGTGTATTATCACACAAATGTACATACACTTGAGTGTTTTTTTTATTATTTACCTTTTTATTCAGCTATACACATTTTTAGTTATACAAAGTTAAAACAATAACATGGAATTTTATTAATATGGTCTTTTAAGCAAAATTTTTATATTGAAATATTTCTTCAATAAATCGATCGTCATTCTAGAGAGCGGTGTTTAGAAACATTAAAAACATTATTTTATGCTTGTTGTTTAATGTTAAACAGGAATAAAATGACATTTCTAACTAAATTCTTAATGGTATTTTTAAAATTACTGAACGCAAGAAAATTCTATATCAGAAAAATTCTAAACAATGGAAAATTAAATATATATAATTTTGTAACAAGATACTGTGTTTCTCCTAAACTAAACTAACTTTTTTAAATTATTCTTATAGATAGCCATATTACAACCACTTTTTTTCTGCCACCGATTATGCAGAGCATTAGATTTTTATAAATCACATCCTAAATAATAAATATCTCATTATTTTGAGCCTAGAATCTGTCAAACAACATTTTGACGAATGTAATCGTTCAAGTTTCAATAGAAAATATTAATTATTAACAAAATGATTCAATAAAATGAAAATGGGTGCCATATTACCCTCTTCTCCTCTAATTTAAAACACTAAATATTATTTATTTATAAATATAGTATGAAAAGGTTAAAAAGATAAATTGAAAACAAAAAGGAGAATTATTAATACTTAATAATTATTAAGTTATGGTATTTTATTTTATTGAAATTTATATAATTTTATTTTAATTCTTTATTTTTATTTATAATTTAATTTTACTTTCTCGTTTTTCATTTTTGTGATCATTTGTCGTTCCATTATTATTATCAGTATGTAAAGTATTGTCTAAATGAATTTTATTTTCTTTTTTGTTTTCCGCATTTATATTCATTTTATTTTCGTTTTTCTTACTAGCAAGTACTTCAAATTGATTTTCTTCTTTTAGTTTTCCATAATCATAACATTCTCTTTTAACAACTGAAATTGACAATTTGAAAAATAATGATAATATATCCTAATAATTTAAGAATAAAAAAATATTAATTAAAGTTAAATAATGAAATAAAATTCATATGTATCAATAAATTAATTTTTACTAAAATTAATTAAAGAAAAATGACATAAAAGAAAAATGCAATATAGGGATTAGTTTTAGATTATAAAAATATTTAATTAATAGATTTCTATTAATTATTTATAAGTTCTAAAATTATACTGAATCTCTGCTGAATTAATAATATACACAAATTGCATCAACATAAAGAAAACAATGAATTATCTTCTTTATTACCCTGTGTTCTAAAGTGTGCATAGTTGTTTCCAACTAAATAAATCAGCATTATAACCTATATTATTACTTTAGCTTTTGTTGTACCGAATTTCCGATCGATAATCGATATTCCCATCAGTACAATAGCCTATTACAATTTAATCACAATTTAATGCACTTCATTTTATTGAAAAAGGATAGTGATTATGCCACTGAAGTTTATTCATTTGTGAATAACTATGCAAGCCTCCTAGAAAAGGCAACTTATCATTCTGATCATATTGATTCAATGTATGATAGTACACATAAAATTTTTAATAAAATTAATAAATAATAAAAACTACCTTTTATATTAAGTTTATTAGATAATGTTTTATCTTCTATTATTGTTGGACGCTGATATTTCTTGAACTGCTTTACTTTACCTAATTATAAAAAAAAAATGACTTAATAGTCTATAAATTAAGTAAATTTAATAAGTGAAATTACGACACTCTAATAGTACTTTCAACTTGGTTTACTATCTTATTTGTTTTCTTGATAAGCTTCGTCAAATAAATATAAGGTATATTCATGTTTAAGTTATTTGCAATATTTTCAAGTACCATATAATTTCCCGGAATACCATGTTTAGCTATAACATTATTATCTTTTTTTTCTTTATTTGTACACACATAATATTTTTTATTTCTTCTTGTTAAATAATAAAGTACTTTTGGCATGTTTCCTAAAAAGTGTATTCATATCAGTAAATAAAAGCATTGAAGACTGTTGTTACCTAATATAATCTTTCATACCTGAGTTTGTTTAAATGCAAAAATTCAAAACGACTTAATTAATAAAATATTTGTTTTCTAATTATTCTCTTATTAATTTTTTATTACGTACTAACACTATCAACCTATACATACAATAATGATTTTTAAACATAGAGTATATTCAGATATGCAATCGCTTTGATTAAGTAATTGAAGATGATTGGTTTCTTATTTTTTTATTTAACCAATGATCTACAATTGCTATTTAGGGCTAGTTTTACAACTTCCGGTTAACTTAATTGTCTGATTTTTCTTTGGAATTGACTAATCGCATTTGTCATTAATGAAAATTGACCAGAATTAATCAATCACGGTTGACACTTAACTAGCTGGTCAAATTAATCGGAAGTTGTAATAAGCCCTTGTAAATTAGCCCTTATGTCCATTACCATCAATGTAGATTTAACTTTGATCTTAGTTTAATTTACTCTATATTTTTTTCTAATTCTAAGAAGTAATAAAAGGTAAAAAGTTAGTTAAACCAAGATCAAAGTTCATTTGCTTTGATGGAAATGGACATTAGTCGAACTTATGCATTAAGGCCGGTATTCATAGTCGATTCTTATATTTAAGATCATCTTAAGTATCATCTTAAGATACCATCAACCAATCAGAGAGCCGTATTAGCATCTTAAGACGTTACTTAAGACGATCTTGAAATAAGAATCGACTATAAATACCGACCTAAGTGCCAATTTCAACAACCTCCGGTTGACTTAACTTATCCATTAAGTATCAACCATGATTCGTTATTTCTGGTCAATTCTACTTAACGACAAATGCAATTGGTCAATTCCGATAGAAAAAGCCGATTAACTTAACCGAAAATTGTAAAACTGGCTCTCAATCAAGCATTATTAAACGAAGAAATTTGATACGATTTTTAATAGACAGTGTCAATATTAGTGCAAAATGTAGTACTCAAAACCTTTAGTTTACGAGTATGTTACATACACTATAGATTTTCATTAGTCGCAGTAAATTTCAAAACGCAGTCAAAACTGGCCAATTACGATCATTCTATTATTCAGAGAAATACTTATGATTGGCAGTTTTATAATATCGATGTTATAACTTGAGCGTAAATCAAACCATGTAAACGTAGTCATTTATTAAGCAATCTTAAGCCCATTTTACATAAAATGCGTAATAGCATAAGCATAGCGTAAGGCTGCTGGATCAACAAAAATCTTATGTAAATCAATATGGCGACATTATTCTGGATGTTTATTGGTCCAGTGATTTTATGTTAAGCTTACTGTTATGCATTTTATGTAGAATGGGTTTAATTAGCGATTTATAAATTATCACAAGTTCTCGAGTCTCTAGGAATCTTCCATATTTCATCGATTGTTGTTAAAAGCTTTCAGAAAAGTTGACATTTTTCACAAATTATGTGCAATTGCTCTAGAAAGATTCTGCAAAATGTTATGTGAAGCAACAAATATGTTTAAAAATTTTATCACATGCAATAAATTTGAAAACATACTTAGAAAGAAAACGAAATGTCGCCATAATATTAAAATGATGTTAAAAGTAATTTTTTAAAAATCACAATTTGTTATATTATTTTAATGTTATTATAATTTGTTCTTTTATTTGGGTATAACTTGTGATAATCCGTTTGTTCTTTTTCAACGCCTCAACCTGAACTTGCATTGAAATTTATTTATTTTTTTTTTTATAAATATCTCATATTCCTAAGCAAAAAGTTTAATTAGCAAATTAAATATCTTTAATTTACCGTTATTTGGTCAAAGCTGGAACTTAGTAATAAAATTTTATTTTTTTGAAAGTTTAACATTTGAACTTATTCGATCTTGAGAAATCCTTCAATATCGCATTCCACAATATAATTGCTAGATACGTGCGTATATTATATTTATATCATTGGATATAAAATTCTTACATACATGTTATTTTATTTTTAGTTCTATGTACCTTATGGGATCATTCATTTATGCAATCTTCCCTAGCGGGAATATTTTATACCTACAAGATTCTACACCAATTTAAGAAATGTTACAAAAGCTTAAATAAATAAAAATAATAGAATTGGAACACTTTTTAAAATTTTGTAAATTATTGTGTCTTTATAGTCCGTCGTTTTTGCGATTTCCATGAATATCTCGGTGAAACTATGTCAACCTACACGAACTATAATATTTTACACATTTTTAAGTAATATACTTTACAGAAAAAATTTCTATGAATATATACAAAGTTCTATTAAAAATCAAAATTTTAGAGAAATTATTTATTTTGCCATAGAAATATTAATTTTTTTAAATTATTTATTTTTTATAAAAATATTTATTTTTTCGTAGAAATGTGTTTAATTATTAAAATTAACAAAGTGTACCAATTCTAACATTTTTCCGTAGATATTTATAGCATTTTTAAAATTTGTATAGAATTTTGTGGAATTTTTCCCGACAGAGCTATGTAGTTTTATTATTCAGTAAATATGTCCCCAAAGTAATCCTTTTGTATATACGATTACTTTGGGGACCGTCCTCAAAGTAATCTTACTGTATATAAAATATTGGGGACCGGGCTCAAAGTAATCGCATGTCCCCAAAGTAATTGATTTGTATATGTTTTTGTCCTCAAAGTAACAAATTCGTATATACTTTTATATATATACCGGGTGTCCCAGACCACCCGTCCCACCCGATTTTTTCGTAAACGCGACATTTTAAAGAAAAATGTTTCAAACAAAAGTTGTAGGGTTTTAAAAGATCTATTTACTGATTTTATCAGTTTGACCTTGGATGGCGTCGCCAAGGTCAGATCAAAATAACATTAACTTTTTTAAATAGGACACCTCATTTTTGGTTCCAGAATCTAATAGCTGGTGTCAAGACCTTTCCAAAACACTATAAGAAAGTTTATTTTTGTTGAGTACTTTCCGAGTTGTGAGGCTTGAAAGTTACGGTGTACTGTAACCTTCAAGCGTCATAACTCGGAAAGTCCTTAACCAAAATAAACTTATTTATAGTGTTTTGGAAAGCTCTCGAAATCGACTACAAGAAAATGCAATGAAAAATATAAGCAGAGGACACCGACTTCGCCCATGGTATCACGTCGAATAATGCTTTCTCTCTCGACCCAGCGTCGAGCGAGGAGGATGCACTATCGTAAAGCCCCCCACCACTTTCCGCCCGCACCCCGATCGTCGCCGCGCAGCCTAGACACACGTACGAGCGCGGCTCCGCGTGTGTGCGGCAGCCGAGCGCTAGCGTCGAGAGACACCATTTCTGCCGGTGCGTGTACCTATAGTCCTACGCGTAGAGTTTTGAAGATACCTAATTACCGAGATCTCTAACATTCGGTACAGCTCTATGATGCCGTTTATTCTTGATTTATTAATATTAATCTTCATTTAATGTTGATTATTGTAGCAATAAAGTAATTTTCACGAAAAAGCACCCTTACATACCACTCCTAAAAGTCATTGCTTAGAATTCATAATATTACGCAACTCGTCACCAATTCACGTTTTCTAATAAGCAACCCGGTCGTAAGCGTAATTTGTAGTTATGCCTTACCCGAACGAAGAAGCTGCGTTAATGATGTCAGTTTTGGGTAGAGCTGGAAGTTTTCGAGCAGCTGAAATAATGTGGCGAAATGAATATCCCGATCATACACCACATTCGCGCAAAGTTTTCAGTCGCTTACAACGTCGAATAATTGTAAAAGGTATTGTTCAGCCGGATCATAATAAGGGAAGGCAAATTCATCGATCAGTTCGTTCAGTAAGAGCACCTGATGTAATTGCATCTGCCTTTGTAACCCCGAATGATTCTTTAAAGCGACGAGCAAGAGATAGTGGAATAAGTCGAAGCACGATCAGTCGAATTTTTCGTGAAAATTCATTCCATCAATATCGAATGTCACTTCACCAGGCCATGACATTGAACGATCATAGACAAAGACTGATATTCTGTAATTGGATTACTCAACAATTACCTAATTTCCATAGAAGTATTTTATTTTCTGATGAGTGCACCTTTAAAAGTGACGGCGAAATAAACACACATAATTTTCGTTATTGGGCACAAGAGAATCCACATTGGTATCGAGAAATGGATCATCAACGTATCTGGAAAGTCAATGTTTGGTGCGGAATTGTTGATACGCATATCGTGGGACCATTTTTCTTTCAAGAGAATTTAAACCGTTTTTTATACGCCGATTTACTCGAAAACGAACTTCCACGTTTACTTGAAGATATTCCACTCCAATTACGTCTAAATATGTGGTTTCAACAGAATGGATGTCCCGCCCACACGTCTGTCATTGCTCGTCATCAACTGAACCGCATATTTCGCGGCCGATGGATAGGTAAACATGGTCCACATAATTGGCCACCACGATCACCGGACCTTACAATTTTAGATTATTATTTGTGGGGACGAATAAAAGACCTTGTATACCGCGAACGACCTACGACTGCAGAAGATATGAAAAACAGAATTCGACAAGTCATTCAGTCTCTAGATACTGACGAAATTCGTCGGGCGACGGATGATTTCCAAAGTAGGGTAACAGCCTGTATAAATGCACGTGGTGGACATTTTGAACATCGAGACTGAACAACATGCGTATGCACAAAGGTGACGGCAAGGGGAACCACCTTATGAAAGCACCCCGACAAAGGTGACGGCGAGGGGAACCACCTTAAAAAAGCACCCCGACAAAGGTGACGGCAAGGGGAACCACCTTATGAAAGCACCCCGACAAAGGTGACGGCAAGGGGAACCACCTTATGAAAGCACCCCGACAAAGGTGACGGCGAGGGGAACCACCTTAAAAAAGCACCCCGACAAAGGTGACGGCAAGGGGAACCACCTTATGAAAGCACCCCGACAAAGGTGACGGCGAAGGGAACCACCTTAAAAAAGCACCCCGATAAGGTGTAAGTACGATCTTGTTACCTACACGTGGTACACCTTAGGTAACGCTAATACCTACAGGCGGCACCGATTATTTCGTTTTTACATTTTAAAAATGTTACTTTGACTTATACCTTTATGCCCAAGATCGATCTCAAGGTCGAATTCAAGATCATCATCAGGTTGATCCCTCGAAATCATGCAAATTTTGTCTGAGCCATTTTTTTGTACAAGCACATCCCTACGTTTTAAAAGGGTGGGACGGGTGGTCTGAAACAGGTATATTTTTCATTGCATTTTCTTGTAGTCGATTTCGAGAGCTTTCCAAAACACTATAAATAAGTTTATTTTGGTTAAGGACTTTCCGAGTTATGACGCTTGAAGGTAACAGTACACCGTAACTTTCAAGCCTCACAACTCGGAAAGTACTCAACAAAAATAAACTTTCTTATAGTGTTTTGGAAAGGTCTTGACACCAGCTATTAGATTCTGGAACCAAAAATGAGGTGTCCTATTTAAAAAAGTTAATGTTATTTTGATCTGACCTTGGCGACGCCATCCAAGGTCAAACTGATAAAATCAGTAAATAGATCTTTTAAAACCCTACAACTTTTGTCTGAAACATTTTTCTTTAAAATGTCGCGTTTACGAAAAAATCGGGTGGGACGGGTGGTCTGGGACACCCGGTATATATATATATATGGGACGTTTCACGTCAATCGGATCACTTGTCTGCCCAAAATTTGAAGCGACCTACAGAGACGTTCGATAGCTCAAAAAATTAGTCTTTACTAGTACTTTCGAAAGTCATGTGGCCCGTTTTGTAATTCAAAATGGCGGATCCAATATGGCGGCTGACAAGAAACAGTAGGCAACCCGAAAATTAAAAAAAATTTGAAACTTTGTGTACAAATAGAGGAGTTCATCCATAACACAAAAATAAATATTATTAATTATTATGAATAAAAAAAAAATTTTTTTTTAATTATTCAGGGGCTAATCATAATCCTAGAGTTGTGTCACTGAAATCCAAGATAACTGATCCAATATGGCGGCTAAAAGTTTGAAAATTGAAGAAAAATCTACATAATTTAACGTAATCATGTTTTTCTTTTAATGATTCGGTTTTGAAATGGCTTGGTAAGGAGTTTTCAGTGTCTGTGATGTTGAATCTGGATGGGTTCGGTTCTATACCAGTAACTGATGTTTCAAAATTTTTAAAGTAGTTAAAAATCTGCAAGGTATATTGTCTTCTCATAAATGTGTGTTCACATAAACACTTTCGGTATTTTTTTACATGATGGTATTAAATGTTCTTAATAATGAATCATGGCATAGTTAGTAATAAAAAATAGGTTTTTATTGAAACTATGATTTTTGGCTTCAATATTGCACAGTAGAAATGAAATCCTTCGCAGCAGAATATCTTTTTATTTTCAATACTTTATTTGATGTCGGTATAAATGCATGGCTCATTTGAATGTTGGTGACTGCTGGAGCTGTAGAAAACCTTTTATTCAAAAATTTTTTTGTCTTTTGATGATTTTCTTTAGAATAATAAAAGAATTTAATATTTTCAAATTTTTCTTTTGCCCAAGTGAAGAGCTTAGTTGATTTTAATATAGCATTATTCTGATGTACTTGTAGGCTATAACGAGTCGCCTCCCTTTTCAAAGTAGCTCCAAGACCGTCACATGGTCCTTTACCATGTGCTGTTGCATGAAAGTGCCATTCGGCTTCTGCGTCAAAATCGTCCTTGTGATTCATTAAATTAATCATTTGATATCTATTTTTAAAGTGCTGTTTAGCACCATCCGTAACGTAAATGATTTTTTTAAATTTTGGACAAATTTTTCTAATTATTGGTATCACATTTTGCTGCATTATATATACAGCAGCTGTGTCATGAGTTGTACTATCTGACAGTAAAATGACGCTTTGATGTTCTAATTGTTCACCAGAACGGTAATAAAACAAAACTGTCAAAACTGTGCACTGATCATTATTGTAATGAAAACCCTGTGCTGCGTCTTGTAAAACCTAGGCGTAATTTTCAGCGAAATCGCACTGAAGTAATACCTCGTCTTCTTGTAAATTTTCCTTCTTAGTAGAAATGAATTTTGACTGAGCTTTCGAGATGAAATCGTGAGAAATTAGTTCTTTTAGCTTTTCGCAAAGTTCTTCTACGAAATCTTCGGTTGGAAGACATTCTTGTCTTAAAGTGCATCGATCAGTAGATTGCCATTTACTGAAAATTATTTGCCGAATATTGTTTTGATTCAATATTCCTAACAGAAGATCAGAAAAGTTTTTTAGTTTAGGACAATCCTTGCATTGAAGCACATGACAGGTATCTTTAGGTTTATCACAAAGAATGAAACGAATGCAATCATCAGAGTTGTTTAAGATAGTTTTTAAATTTTTGCTGTATGTTTTCAAACCTGCAGCATCAATCATCGCCTTAACATTTTGATGAATAACACAAACGCATACAGTATGTGTTCCCGAAGTACCAGCAAGGACACACCATTTTGGCCGAAGTTCAGCAAATTTGGTCAAACCAATAGGAAATAAAGGATATTTCTTTTTGAAGCAAGTATGCAGTACTTTAATGTCACTCAATAATAAACGCTTCTGCTTTTTTTCCTTACGATTATTGATACGTACAGTGACAGTCTCCTTTTTGTGCGGCATTATACGACTGTTCTCATCATTTTCGTAAAACTGAATCACTTTGGAAACTGTTTCATCAGGTAAATTCTTCCCTTTTTTAAGTGGCGGTATTGCTAAAACTCCGCTCGATTTTCTAAGATCTTTTGCTTGTTTGGCCATTCTATAGGAAGTCTGGAATTCTTCAGCTATTTGACGAATACTCCAACATTTTGGAGCTATTGTGAGTATACTTACTCGGAGAGGATCATTCTCAGGTAAATTTTGAAATTTATGTTTTAAACCTTCCAAAAGATCTTCTAATTGTTGTTCTCTGGACAAGCAAATCTTTTTACTTGGAGAATGATCATTATCATTGAAATCCGAACCTTCAAGGTCCTCACAAAATGAGGAATTCCTTGCCTTTGTCTCATTACACATTTTTCGGCATTGACTGCAAATTTTTGCGTTCTGACTTAAGTTTGGGAATATTTTAGAGATACTCTCTGAAATATTTCTCAGATTTTTACCAATATGACCATCCCTTCTGAATGGGTTAGAGCATCTATCGGAAGATAACTTTTTTTGTTCATTTGTAGCGTCCTTGCGTTTCTTTTCCATTTTTTTCTAATGAACACGTGTAACAACAAAACTTTTTGTCTTGGTATAAAACTTCCACTACACACTGATGGTGTAACGGCAGCACAGATTTTCAATATGAATAGTACTCGCTCGCAGACTTATCGTTTCGATCGCTAGAACGGTAGTACCCGAAGAAGAATCGCCGCGTAAATCGGCGCAGGGGGGATAGGTCGCGAGACCGCGAGAATCGACGTTCGAAAACAAGCAATGTTGTCAGCTTGTTAGGCTTCCGCAATGTTTACCAGATTTGTGTTTAGAGGGCAAAAATATATGGGACGGCATGTAACTTTTATTCAAACAATGGAAACTACGTCGGCCAATGAAATGTTGGTCGTGGCGTGACTACACGTACAGAGATTAAGTCGGTAAAAGAAAAATGTGTTGGTGTTAAAAAAATATATTTTAAAGCTAAAAGTTGACACTTTAAGATAGCGTAAGCGGAAGTAGAAAAAAAATTTACTTTGCCAGCAAAAAATCACAAATATGTCAAAAAACGTCGTTTTTGACACTTTAACATCACTTTTCTCAAAAACCTAATGTGATGGAGCAATTTGCTTGCCGGATTCGTGCTCAGCGCGCAAAAATACATAGAAAATAATCAATTTTATTCAAAACCATGTCCCCTAGTGTAATTATTCATCCATTCAGCCGCCATATTGGATCCGCCATTTTGAATTTCAAAACGGGCCACATGACTTTCGAAAGTACTAGTAAAGACTAATTTTTTGAGCTATCGAACGTCTCTGTAGGTCGCTTCAAATTTTGGGCAGACAAGTGATCCGATTGACGTGAAACGTCCCATATATATATACAGGGTGTTTCAGACCACCCGTACACCCCTTTTCTCTTCGCAGGATTAGGACCAATCAAAAATATGTTCAGACGAAAGTTGTAGGGTTTCAAAAGATCTATTCAATGATCTTATCAGTTTGACCTTGGATGGCGTCGCCAAGGTCAGATCGAAATCACATTAAGTTTTTTAAATGGAATACCCTATTTTTGATTCCAGAATCTAATAGCTGGTGTCAAGACATTTCCAAAACACTATAAGAATGTTTATTTTCGTTGACTACTTTCCGAGTTGTGCGGCTTGAAAGTTACACTACCGCCAGCATCAGCATTACTCAAGATGTACCATGTGGTGGTTACTTAGTTGGATTTAATCTTGTGTGTGGGTGTGTGCATATGTGCATGCGTATGTGTATGGGGGAGGAAAAGGGGAGTCAAAGTTTTATGTACTCTGCTTTTGTTTATTAACTGGATTGATTATGTTTGATGATCAATCATGTCCAGATTGACTGTATGCATTTTCCCGTGCTTAGCATTATCCAGAATGAACGACGTGGACGTGACGAGAATTTCATCCCATTGGGGTGCTTGATTCACGTGAGTCCCCTTGCCTCTCACGTTTGGGGTGCTTGATTCACGTGAGTCCCCTTGCCTCTCACGTTTGGGGTGCTTGATTCACGTGAGTCCCCTTGCCTCTCACGTTTGGGGTGCTTGATTCACGTGAGTCCCCTTGCCTCTCACGTTCGGGAATGAATGAGTGTATGTTTTGTTAAGCGACTAAATGTTCAAAGTGAGCACCATTCTCTGCGATGCAAGCATCAACTCTATTTTGAAAATCATTGGTTGCTCGAAGAATTTCCTCGGCACGTAAGGATCGAATTGCTTCACTTATTCTACGAATCATATTATTCCTCGTAGTCGGACGTTCATGATAGACCAAGTTTTTTATCCTTCCCCAGAAATAATAATCAAGGACGGTGAGATCTGGTGATCGGGGTGGATAATTGATTGGACCGTATTTGCCTATCCACTTGTCGGGGAACATAGTATTTAATGCCGCACGAGCAACTCTCGATGTATGAGACGGACATGCATCTTGTTGGAACCACATGTTCAGGCGCAATTGCAGAGGAATATTTTCTAGTAAGACAGGAAGATCTGTCATTATCAAGGCGGAATATCTATCACTGTTTAGATTTTCGTCAAAGAAAACAGGACCTATGATTGGACTTCCAATAATTTCACACCAAACATTGACTTTCCAAATGGTTTGATGATCTACTTCTCTCAACCAGTGAGGATTATTTTGTGCCCGAGAGTTCCAAGTATTAACAGATCCATCACTTTTAAGTGTACATTCGTCAGAAAATAAAATTTTCAAGTGGAAATCAAGTGGTTGCTGTCTTATAAAGTTGCAAAATACAAGTCTCTGTCTAATATCGTTATAATTCAACGCTTGATGAACAGACATTCTGTAAGGGTAAAATTTGTTATTTTTTAGAATGCGCCAAACACTGATTTTACTAACACCAGAATCTTGTTCTCGTCGTCTTAAAGAATCATAAGGGTTCAATTCTGTCGATGCAAGAATTTCCACTGTTCTTTCATCCATAATCGGACGACGAATTTGTGTACCTTTGTTATGTTGAGGCTGAACGACATCTTTAATTTTGATTCGTTTAGCCAAACGTGAAAAAACATTTCGCGAGTGAGGAGTCCGATCAGGATAACGTTCCCGCCACAATCTTTCCGCTGCAATGAATGTACCTCGACACTCACCTAAAATTAGCAGCATATCATATGCTTCTTCATTGGAATAGGACATGGCTAAATAAACCTAGACTAATAAAGAGGGTCGGATTTTTGTTGCGCGATTGATACTAATATGACGGTTATTGAAGGCGTAGGTGACAAGTTTGAGAGAGTTATTGTCACTCGTGTTGAGTTGAGTCACAATAGCGTTGTGGTGAATACATCTCTACTACATCCTATGCAAATAACAATATGTATAAAATCACGAGTTAGACATCGTTACGCAGAAAGCCGCGCTCGTTATTGCTCGTGTGTTACCGTTAAAGTAATAATGTAATTACATAATATTATGACATACATATGTATGTGACTATCTACGGTCGCGACAGCTAACTTTCACGATTTTTCATGATCTGTTTTTGTTGGCCCGGCTCGCGTGTTTACTTTCTTTGTGTCGGCTGCACGGCTTTCTGCGTAACGCGTGATTTTATATTGTTATTTACATGGTGTTGGCGGTAGTGTAACTTTCAAGCCGCACAACTCGGAAAGTAGTCAACGAAAATAAACTTTCTTGTAGTGTTTTGGAAAGGTCTTGACACCAGCTATTAGATTCTGGAATCAAAAATAGGGTATTTCATTTAAAAAACTTAATGTGATTTCGATCTGACCTTGGCGACGCCATCCAAGGTCAAACTGATAAGATCATTGAATAGATCTTTTGAAACCCTACAACTTTCGTCTGAACATATTTTTGATTGGTCCTAATCCTGCGAAGAGAAAAGGGGTGTACGGGTGGTCTGAAACACCCTGTATATATATATATGTATATATATATATATATATATATATATATACATATATGTATATATTGTGACGGTGCAACTTGCGTTTGTTGTCCGTCACAAGGACCATATGACCGCGGAGCGCGACATGGATGCTGCGTCCTTCTGGCTTGGGAGCAGGCGCGATTCCGTTGGCGCAATCGTTTAAGTGTGTCTGTTCGTCTCTGTGCCGTCTTTGCGCCCACTAACAATTTCAAGTGAGCGGTAGGTCCGTCGAGAAGAGAGACGGTGTCTGCGGGAAAACATTTTGTACGGGTAAAACGTCTCGTCCAGAGGCACCGGGAAGGAAGCAAGGATCCAGGAACATTGCCGAGGGATTTACGGAGCACCCCAAGACGCGGGGGCTTGCAGGTTGTACCGCTCACACTGTCCGTTTCGTTTGCCACCGAACAAAAACCTTGTCGGTCAGAAGTTAATTTTTCACGAACGGCAAAGTTACGATTCCGCAGGCGGTAGTTGTGCGAAGCTAAAAGGCAAAAACGAGAACGAGGCGAGATCGAGAGCCGTGCAGAGGAGTCATCACGGACCTGAGGTAACGGCCATCCGCCAACGGAGATAAGGCCGGCCGATATCAGTTCCCGGAGAAACCGAGAATCACCTGCCAAATTTGGACCTCGCGCGCTATCAACGTCAGAAGCGCAGAGCGATAAAATAATGCGCATACCGCCAGGATCTAGCCGCCTAATAACAGCCAATGCGGAAGCGGTAGCGGCAATAAGTGGGGCGCGACACCGCGGGCCTCCCGCAGGATCGAGGATCGATGCTCACTTGTGCTGTGAGCGTATCCCGAGCCGGAGAGCAAAACAGCAGAGGCTAACTCACGAGGGGACGCAGAAAGAGGTTCCGTGCCGCGCCGAAGGGAGAGACGAGCGCACCTTATGTATTGTAAAGTCATCGATTTTACGATCGAGGACGAGTGACGTCGCGACTGGTAGGATAAAATAGAGGCCACTCCGTACGGTTTTGTATTTGTGTATAAAATCGTAAGGGTAGCCGTTGTTACAGCCGCGACGTTGCTCGACCGATCTCGCCGTATTAATGCAGTTTTTTTAGTTTCAGTATTCACGCCTGTATCGCCACAGCCAAGCCGTCGTAGTGTCGTAAGTTTATGTAATTGTACGTGTGTGAGTTTTGTCTGATTTCGCGGGTTGAACGTAGCTCGGTTGCGGTAGTAGCGGTTAGAGAAAACGCGAGATCTTTCGGCTAGCGTTTGCATGACTCGCTTCGCAGAATTTCGCCTTGATATGCGCACCTTCTCCCGCGGCGACCGCCTCGCCAAGGCGATTGAATCATTACGCTTGTGATTGGCGTACGATATCGTCTGATTACTAAACCGTTTCGAGTAACATTCCGCGAATCTGTGCCGCATTCCGCACGTTGGTAAACCGCGTGCGAGTTTACTAACTCGAAAGCTCCAATATACGTTGTTATTCTCTTTGTTAATTCTTGCCTCGTTATTCTGCGATTCTCCCTCGCTCCCCCGATCACCACCTGCCCGCACCGACTCACCCCCGCGCCTCTACCGACTTAGCGGGGAACTGCCGGATGGTCGTGTTGTCACCGCTCACGGTTAGTACGTTAATGTAGAGTCGCGAAATTAATGAGCCGCAAAGAGTGGCACGCTCTCTCGTGCTTGGCGCCCGTTCGCTAATAATTATTTGAGAGGAATAAATACGCGTTCCTGAGATCCGCCGTGAGCGGGCGACTGAAACTTGTGTCAGGTGCGTAAAACACCGTGACAATACATATTTCAAAATGATTTGCATTCAAAAGAATGCATTTTTTATTGGACAAAGATAAACTCCGCAAATCAATGGATACAGATAAGAATGCAAGTATTTGTATGCAATTAAGCATAGCCGTCTTGCTAATCTAATCGTCCATTTGTAATAAAATATTCTTTAAATTCATCTCGAATTTCTTTGGCGTTTAATGTTGATCTTCGCGGAAAGTTTCTAATTGGAATCAATGAATTTATTTATCCGTCACCTTGCCTCTTACTAATTACACCATTCTGTTCCAAATTGAATCTCGTTAGAGACGTATAAATATCGCGAAATGTTTTGCTTTTTCTTAAAAAATTATGGAGACAAATTGCTGTCATTACAACCAGCTCTGCTTTTTCTGGTTCCAATAACATTGGTTTGTGTACTCGGAACACTGCAGAACAAATGCCAAACATTTTCAACTACCCTGCGTGCTCTACTGAGTCAACAGTTAAACATTCTTTCAGTCGATCGTTTATGATGTGTGCCTGAGAATGGTTTCATTACATTTTCGCTTAAAGCAAATGCCTCATCTCCGAGAAATACATATGGTATTTTCTTGTTTTTTTCTGGCAAATTCGATTCTTCCGGTAAATTTAAACTATTTGTTGCCAATTTCTTCCATAATTTGCAATTTTTAAAAACTCCTCCGTCAGAAATTCTACCTTGACATCCCACGTCGGCAAATATAAAATTATAATCAGCATCAACATCTGCAACTGCTACGGTGATATCTCTTGACATTTCGCTACTCATTCTGGCAAACGACTGGAGCACAGCTTTGCGCGCACAAACTAATATCGTGGACATCGAAAAAAGTTTCTACGTACGAGCATTTGTGTGCGCAAACTGTTCGTGCGCGTAAAAATGCTTAAGTCAGTACGCGCCTTTACAGAAAAATGTAGAAAGATTAGAAACTTTGCATCGCGATATCTCCGCTCGTAGGGCACGGAGAGAAAAAATAAAAACACTTTTATATATGTAATTTTTCCCAAGCTATCGATTGAGATGACTTTAAACTTGATCGGTTCAGCCGTTGCTGAGATCTGATAATCTCGTTATGCTTGAACTTGCTAACTCGCGTAAAAGAGGCTCGGTCTCTCTTGCTTTTCGTTCATTCAGAAAAAAAAAACAGGCCGAGTCACGACCACGCTTTTTGATTCCTCTGGCAGTCTTACCGTTGGCTGTCGCTTGGCAAACGCACACTCCGACTGTTCAGAGCAATCTGCTTGAAAAATGCTCCGCGCGCGCTCTTTTTATATGCTTCGGGCGCGCGAGGGTGATTATGGGTTTGAAAATGGCGCTGCAACGCGCCCCCGCGGCTAGCACCGACTGCCACGCTTGTTGACGCTTGCGCGGGGGCGAGTCGCAGAGATGGGGGGGGGACTGCGTTCCGCCGGGCGGGCGTATTCCGCCGCGGAAACGCGCGTCGCTAAACGTTCGATAACGCTGGACGACCGCCCGCGCTCGCGGCTGTATTCTTTTAAATTCTACTATTTTAAAATCTCATAATTTTTCAACATATTTAGGCCGAATGAGTCTAATATATTAATTAATTATTTAAATACGCGATTCAGCAAATATCAGTTTAACATTAATATTAAAATAAATTTTATAAATTCATAAATAAATTTATGGATTAACACGGTTGTTTTTAAAAATACTTTAATTTTAAAAAATATTATCGGATAACGGGAGAAAAGAAAAGAAAAAATTTTTTGAACGCCAGACGTATCACCGCTATCGTTGATGTAGAGCAAAATCGGAGGTCTCGAGATTTTGCTCGTCTCAAGATTGTGTTTTTTTAATAAAAATGAAAACTGTACCTTTGAAATCGGAAACCGTACAGCAACATAAGAAAATATGGCTATAGTTTAGAATCTAAACTATAGATGACTAATAAAATGGCATATAATCAAAAAGCAGATGGCTAGAGTAAAGAAACATGAGCAGAAGTAGATACTCAATGCTTAGAAAACTTAAATGTAGAGAATAAACTAAAAAGTACAAATAGATAAATAGCGCAAGAATATAAGGTTACATAAATAATTGTCGTAGAAGATAACATAAAGCTGGTGAATATGAGTAGCAGCAAGTATCAGATACAATTAATTAGTAAGAATAATGCAATTATAAGTCGCAGAAATGAGTCTAACGCAAAAATAAACTGATACAGATAAATATAAGTGAGAATGAATACTTATTAAAAGAAAATAATTATCATTAGTAAGCGCAAGAGAATATTATGTAAATAAACACGATTAGTTGATGCAAAGAAATAAACGCAAAAAGATTACAGCAAAAATAAGATGATATACAATTATAACTATCTAATATTTGGAATTTATTGCATCAAATATCAACTGTATAAAACGCATGTTGTGGTAACTAATTACGGCTTTGGAAATTCATATAAAACGAAACTAAAGTAGTTGTTATAGGCCGATTCGGGACCACTATATGTCAGTGCATACGTATACGTGTACGTGTGTGTGTGTGTGAGGAACGTTAGAAGGGTCAGGTATATTCGCTGTCATTCTCCCTCTCTCTTTCCCTCTCTTTCCCTCTCTCTTTCCAATAACAATTTTTCCCGAATCATTGTTATATGCTAAACTAATTTTTAATAAAATTGATATGAATTTTTATTATGTTTATATTAGGTTGATGATATTAACCTAATATAAACTTAATATCAATTTTATATCAATTTTATTAAAAAATAGTTTAGCAAATAACAATTATTTGAGAATAAAACGTATCCCTTTCTCTCTCCCTCTTTCTTTCCCTCTCTCTCTCTCCCATAGCGTTTTTTCTCAAATAATTGATAAACTAATTTTAATAAATTGATATAAATTTTTATTATGTTTATATTAGGTTAATATTAACTTAATATCAATTTAATATAAATTTTATATCGATTTATTAAATTTAGTTTAACAATTATTTGGGAATAAAACGTATCCCTCTCCTTCTCCCTCTTTCTCTTTCCCATATAGTTTATGTTTTTCTCGTATTAAAATATTTATTTAACAAATATTTAGAAAAACGTATCGCTCTCTCTCTATTGTCGATCTCTCTTTTACATATTGTTTAAATTTTTGTATTAAAAATTCGTTTCAGCCTTTTAGGAAACGTTTTTTCCTCTTCCATTGTCAAGAAATATTTTATGACATCATTTAAAACCCGTACATTTGTCGTCGACGTTGTAGACGACGTATCTTTACATGGGGTAATGTTTTCGCACCCCCCGTTGCGGCACGCACTGCGTCAGTCGCGTGTTTTTGGTCGCAGGCGTTGTGGCTATTGTTCGCTCACTCGCTCGCATTTTTTTTAATATATACTAAAGAGGAAAAGTGGACAGGGCAAATTATTTTTAAATTTATTATATGTTTCAATTAATGGCACCCACGTTGCAGACGAATCTTTACGGGTCAGTACGGGGTAGTGTTTTTGCTCGTACCCGCCGCTGCGGGCAGTTTACTACAAATACTACCAATAGTACAATTTTACTACGAATAGTAATATTTCCATACGCTATGCATGCATATTCGCTCGCGTATTATAACACTAAAAAGGATTTTGACACGTAAACGGAATTTTATGGCAAGGCAAATAATCGGGTATTTATCTCCGAAAGAGATGAGACCTTTGACCGCTGCTTATGCGTAGAACGTGTCACAAAAAATGGGTCAAAAATATTTTATACATGCTTAGTATGGGAAATTGAATAATAGAAATAATATTAGACATTATTTAAAAAAAAAAACTTTTTATTTTTGCATTTATTATTGTATACAATATTTATTTATTTGATTTCAAAAATTTTTTTATTTATTTTTATTAAATTTCATGAGTAATTTTATAAGGCACAAGTTTCCTTGGGTTACCCTCACCACTCTTCCTCTTCATATGGCTTCTCTCCAAAGAGAATCCGGAGATCCCACTTGTCCTCCACGCAGTCTCTCTCCCATATGTATGTATTGTAATCGCGATCTGTCGATCGCAAATAATGCACATCTTTCTTTTTTTTCAATATTTATGTGTCCTCGTACGGACACGTCTGCTGGCCAAATATTCTAAAAAGTTAAAAAGTTGATAAGATTAATAATGCACTTGTGTAATATAATAAACTAATAAATTAATAATAACAAAAATAATTTACCTAGGGGCCAATCACGCGCAGATTTAAAATGTACCGAATTGGCACAATCAGCTCCTCTTCGTTATGCACCATAAGTTGCTGAAAATTTTAAATAAAATTTTTTAAATGTACATTTATTACGTTAACTGCCACATCATTCGTATTTGAGTGACAGCAAAAGTTTTCATCGGGCCGCATTTTTTCGTATTTGGGTGACGTTTATTTAATTATTTACAAAGAATCTTCAAAAATATTTGGACAGATATTCCACAGAATGTAATGATAAAAGTATTGAATCATAAATGGTTTATTCGCTTCGTACAGCGACGCGTATGACCTAACGAGGATTTTATTATAAACACGCGTGGCAGTCAACATGTTAAATATATTTTAAACAATTACTTATACTTAAATACTTACAGCATTTGCAGGATATGTCACCCGCAATAATGGGTATAGTCTCTCCATGTATTGCTCCATGTTACACTACTTTTTTAAAAAACTTGGCGATTTCAGTTGGAGAGATGTTCTCGCTGCTGAGCTCCTCCCTGCCAATCTGTTTTAAAATTGATCGAAAGGTGTGCTCGAGCTCGAAAATGTAAAAGAATAACTGTATTTGACTTTCTCCAACAAAAATATAGAATTTTCACGATTGGATAAAAATTCATCTTCGGAGACCCCTTGCTGCAAAGGGTTACGCGTGAAAAATGTAAATGAAAAGGCAGAGACTCTAGCGTTTTTTGTTGTTGCCCAACAGACGAAACGTAACTTAAATACACGTCTATCTTCTTAAACTACAGGGAAAGGAAAAAGAAATAAAATCTTTAACATTTATTTTACTTTTTTATTTTTCAAAATCTTGCAATTCTTTTTGGCGTTGTGACAACCAATTATACACTTTGTATACATTTTGTAATGCACAATTCTTGTTATTACGATGTTTTCCACATTGCGTAGTAATAGTAGCATCTAATTTATTCAAAGATTCTATGTCTTCGTAATCAGCATCCATTGTCTCGATGATTACATTATCTCCAGCATCAGCATCAAGCAAATCCTTCAACCATTCTATTGTTTCAGATCCTTTGACGTATACGAGATCTTTGCAGCTGTCGCCACCGCTGTCGTCGTCGTCGTCGTCGTCGTCGTCGCCGTCGCCGTCGCCGTCGCCGTCGCCGTCGTCGTCGCCGTCGCCGTCGTCGTCCTTTATCGTGCCATATACAGCTTGTGTAATAAACTGTTTCGCTGACTTGTACGGAACTGTCCCATCTTCCCATCTTAAGCCATGGTGACACACAGTCAGCCAGTAACAGCAGGATCTTTCGGATTTCATCAGCCAATCCCATGGTCTTTGATTCTTAAACATGTAGTGATAAAGAACTCTTCCTTCTCTAAGAGCGGCAAACTCTTTGACGATGAAACCGCTTAATCCTCCAAGGGGAAAACCTTGCAGGTCCACAAACGTTGGCACAATCAGTCGAAACGAAGACTGCTTCTCATTGCAAAACCTTTCAATCTTTATATGCCTCCGTATTTTACGTGGTTTTGCGCACAACGTTGGTCAATGGGCAGTATTCACTTAAACGATCATGCAAGATTAAACAAAAGGCAGTGGTGTTTGCTGGTACTTTCTCCATAGTGTCAAATTCCAATCTCACATCCACGGTTGCGCTCTTGATCGATTCGTTTTGCCGACAACAATCGATAATTATAAAAGGGCCATTTTATAAAAACATCGTAACAATTTGATTAGGCTCGAGATAATCGTATCCGTAATAAGTTTTACAGAAACTTGCGTACGCGTCGTAGAAAATAGCCCATTTGTTTATATCAAAATCCAAATTCATATCTTCATAGGGGTAGCATTCCAAGTTCAGATAAAGCTTTACATTGTTTAACTTGCAATGGTCGAATCGACTAGCATTCTCGGACATGTTGTTTTTCCGACTAGTCTGCAAAGCGAAGATGACATATCGCGGTTTCTCGAGTTGAGCAGCGGTCTTGATGGCTTACGAATGCTTTGTTGTGAGCTGCAATAGTGGAAACTCGTACGCCCATGAGCGAAAAGCCATACTCAGGTATTTCCCACTTTCTAGTGCACGTAGCATCGATAGTTTATTTTTCTCACTCAATGATACATGCGGCATTCGCCACTGTACTTTGAGCAATTCGATTTCCGGCTGCCGCGCTGGATTGCCAATTAGACAATTGTTGTCATTGCGTGATCGTATTAAAATCAACTCGTGACGAGCGTTAATCACCACACGTCTATAATCTTCGCAAAATCCTAATAGCATGTTGAGCGGTACACAAAAATTAAAATATCCATTTGGAGGATTCCATGGATCCCAGCCGACATTTCTCGCGATTACGCTTCTGTCGGATGACATAATAACATAATTCTTGAGCGTGCTGGTTATTCCAACATTTCTGTTGCGATCAATCTCCACGCCATTGAGTTCATATCGAATCTCATCGAACATGAACGCGATGCAATTATTTCCTAACACCACATTGAATCCCTCAGTTGGTTCTTTTATTTTAAGTTTTCCTTCAATGTAAAGAAAACTTTCGTACGGCAACGTGTATAAATCCTGCTGCTCTATAGGTATCCTTATTTCGTCGCTATATCCAAACGCAGTGTTGGCGTATGGATTGCACGAGTGAGTCTCAATCCTGACGATACGATCGTCGAAGATTGGCTCATCTCCGATATTGAGAATGTCAGTCATTTTACACGTTTCGTACTGCAAATCCCAAAGATTGTAAACATGCAATGTTCGACGCGTTGAGCGTCGCTTTCTCTTCTTATGAATGCAATTGGATAATTGAAATTTGCTACCAAATATTGGCTTCGTAAATACTGTGTTATCTGTGACTATGCCGTTCAAAACAAGCATCTCATACGCTGCACGTATACACACGTTTTATCGCCGTAGCCGTCGTATGTGTAATCTGACGGTGATTTTTTCTTCTCGAAAGTCTAGCAGTCGTCCGTATTGGTCGACAATGCGTATCGTCAAGTCCGAAATGCTCTGTACGGTGATTGGCAGATAAATGATCTGTAACGGCGTTTCCGACAATTTATACCCGGGTGATACCTTAGGCGAAAATTCATGTATCGTATGAACACGCTTGTCGTTGCTATACGCGCTCGAGGTCACATTGCATTCTATACGAATAACGTTTACGTTGAGAATATTAATCGGTACGTCCGACTTGTGCCATTTTCGCGATTGTAATATACGATTTGAAGAAAATCCCAGCAGCGATCCAATGTTGTTAGGTTTGCTATTAGCAGTACAAATTGAAAACCGCCGTTTTCCAGTAGATGGCGCCAGCGGTAAATGCTGGCGCCAAACGTTAGATCAAAAATTTTAAATGTAAGGTTGGGCATCTGGCAACAATTCCTTATCATTGCAGTTGTGAATTTTTATCGGCGTTATATATTTTTTTGTGATCGAAAATGTCGAAATTTGTGCCCAATAAGCGTCATTTGCGGGAAGTTTTGCTTTTTGCCTTCAATTCGAAAAAATCTGCGACTGAGGCGCATCGAATGATTGTAAAAACTTATGGTGAGGCTTCCATTAGTGAAAGAACGTGTCGAGAATGGTTCCAACGCTTCAAAAGTGATGATTTCGGCGTAGAAGACAAGGAGCTTCCCGGACAGGTGAAAAAGTTTGAAGACGCACAATTGGAAACATTACTGAATGAAGATTCATCTCAAACGCAACAGGAGCTTGCAGATTCATTGGGCGTGACTCAACAAGCTATTTCACATCGTTTGAAAACCATGGGAATGATCCAAAAGCATGGACACTGGGTGCCATACGAATTAAAGCCGAGAGACGTCGAACGGCGTTTTTTCGCGTGCGAACAGCTGCTCCAACGGCAAAAACGGAAGGGTTTTCTGCATCATATTGTAACCGGCGATGAAAAGTGGATCCATTATGATAATCCAAAGCGAAAAAAATCGTGGGGCTACCGCGGCCATGCATCAACATCGACGGCCAAGCCAAACATCCATGGCTCGAAGCTCATGCTGTGTATTTGGTGGGACCAGCTCGGCGTGATTTATTATGAGCTGTTGCAACCGGGTGGAACCATCACAGGAGCTCGCTACCGAACACAACTAATGCGTTTGAGCCGAGCATTGCAGGAAAAACGGCCACAATACGAGCAAAGACACGAAAAAGTGATGTTGCTGCACGACAACGCTCGGCCACATGTTGCTCAGGTCGTTAAAACCTATCTGGAAACATTGAAATGGGACGTCTTACCTCTTCCGCCGTATTCTCCTGACATCGCCCCTTCAGATTACCACTTGTTCCGATCAATGGCGCATGGCCTGGCTGAGCAGCACTTCCATTATTACGAAGAGACCAAAAACTGGGTCGATTCGTGGATCGCCGCAAAAGACGAGCAGTTTTTTCGACGCGGGATTCGTATGCTGCCCGAAAGATGGGAGAAAGTAGTGGCCAGCGATGGACAATACTTTCAAGAATAAGTATGTAACCATTTTTCAACAATCAATCCTCAAATTTTGACAAAAAACGGCGGTTTTCAATTTGTACTCCTAATAAAATTTATTCTATAGGCGCATTTTATCTCGCTCTTCATCGTATTGTTATTCGCACGGAGTACTATCCGGAAGTCTTCATTCTCATCGTTACCATCGATGTCATGTTTTTTACCATTATTATCATGAATCGCGTATTGCAAACGTTTTCGTGGAATTGTGCGTCTCAAAAACTCATTTATGGCTTGCAGTTCATACGATCCTTTGGGAATCGTAATTTCCACATCGTCTTCATCAAAATAAAATTTATTATTCGAAGCAGTCACATTCGCTATCGTGTTGTAAGTTTCAAAGTTCATTAAACCGAGCTTGTAATCATCGTCACTCAAATCTATGGCTGGAAAGTAGGTTGTAGCGAGAACGCTGCTCTTCCCGGTTAGCGTCAGTATCAGCGACATGATTGCAAAACTGTCCGATGAATACTGAGTTAAATATCGCACTACCAGGCTTTCAATTCGCGCGCATAAACCGTTTGGAGAAACTGTTGACACAGTTGCCCACAATTGCTTTGATGGTAACGTTGATATGGTGTGTGATTATACTGTATTTTTGTCGCACCGTCTCCGAAATATCTTACGAGTTCTTTAGATGGTCAAAGATTACCAAAGCTATTGAAATATACCACGTGATTGTCTCTCTTTGCGTACGCTACCCAATGAGTGCCAGGGCCCACCACATCGTCCAGACCTTTGATACTGCTCTCGCTTTGACGTACACCGCTTATCGGCAATGCGTTACGCATAAAAACACCTCTGAAATGTGGAATGTGCATACGTTTTGCCAGTTGTTCTAATTGCACGTTCGTTGTTACACCTGATGGCATTTTTAACGCTTTTTCGACGTTTTTTTTTTCTTTCTTTGCTGATACACCCTGTCCACGTTTGTACGGGCTGAGATACAATCCCTGTCCCTGTTTTTAAGGAGCCAAATACAAGCCGTGACCTTGTTCCATCGCGCGATTGTGACGCTGTAGCTCATCGAGCTGACGTTGTACAGCTTTTTTATCGTTTACCGCTTTAGCCACGGTGGCCGCTTCACCGATGAGGGATCCGAGCGTGCCCAACATCGGTAAAATTGGTAATATACCACCGCGTTTTGCTTGAAGTATTCGTTTCTTTATCGTCGTCTTCTTCTTCTTTCTCGTCTTTGTTTTCAAACCCGTACCCATTTTTGTTTTGGTCCTCATAGTCCAAACGGCAGCAGCAGCAGCTCTCTCTCCAAAAGTCGAATCTCTCGCGGTAATGCGTTTCCGCGCAGACACTGCGAGTATATTGTCAGCTGCGTGTCTATCGGCGAGATCTTCGCTTTGCGAATAAGCTATGTCGTGCTCGCGACACGCTGCATCCAATGGATTTATACCTCAATCGCCCCTTACCAATCGTTTTTTTAAATGCGTTCCTGGGCCGCAAAACTGATATCCGGGGATGTGCAATTTAAAAGGAAGTGCATCTATTGCACTGTTTAACACGCCGCAGCCCCTACATTTCGTTGACATTCACTACAATTCTTTTTCAGCGGTGCCGGTCCGTCAACGTATGTTTGATGATGCTGCAAATTATAGTGTTCTAGACACCGACGATATTGTTGAACCTCTCAATCAGCTTTTATATGCTCGGGTAATCTGTCCCACACGTGGTCGATGCAATTGTTAAATTTTCGCAACAAGACAATTTTTGGTATGTACTGTAACTGTTGGTTAAACTGTATATATCACACTCATCCGACACAAAGAGAAACATTTTGTGTACTGAACTATTTTGCTCTACGCGCCTCTATAAATAGGGGTCAGCTTCGGTACCATTCTTCATTTTTGTCATTGTAGAGGGGTGAAAATGCGGTTCGTGCAACAGTCGCAGGCGATTAAAGTGACAAATTTTGAAGACAAGATACAATTAATGTCTGAAAAAATGGTGCGCAAGCATGGAAGCATGCTGCCGATTTCTATACGCGGTATTATCTGCGGTCCGTCAAATTGTGGCAAGACAAACGTGCTGATAAGCTTGCTGGAAAGTCCACACGGTTGCGCTTTGAAAATGTGTACGTGTACTCGAAATCGCTGCAACAGCCGAAATATCAATACTTGGAGAATTTATTGACGCCAATAGATGAAATTGACTATTTTACATTCACCAACAACAGTTATTCCGACGAACGAAGCGCTTTCGAATTCTATTTTTATTTTTGATGACGTGGCATGCGACAAGCAAGATACGATAAGAGAGTACTTTGCAATGGGTCGTCACGCGGACGTTGACTGCTTCTATCTCTGTCAGACGTATGCTAGAATACCGAAACATTTCATACGAGACAACGCGAATTTGCTAATCTTATTTAAACAGGATGGTACCAACCTCAAACATGTATATAACGATCATATAAACACCGACATGTCGTACGAGAAATTTTGTGAATTGTGTTGTACTTGTTGGCAACAAAAGTATGGATTCCTAGTAATAGACAAGGATAGTGCGCTTACTAATGGGCGATACAGAAGAAGATTTAACGAATTTGCAGTACCGTAACGTGGTTAGTCGCTATTGATACGTCAACGTGAACGTTAACATGGCTGAAAACAAAGATATACGCGAACGTGAGAAGATCGTAAAAGCGATTGAAAAAACGACCAAGTCGATCCGCAAAAAACATTGCGTTTTGAAGACTGGCAAGATTGAGGAAGATATAGCGATCAAGAGTCACTTTAAACCAATCATTGAGCCACTGCAAAAGATCGTTGACAACTCTAGCTGGCACGCGATAAAAGACGAACCGTATGATGATGATGATGATAATGATGACGTTGACATTGAAACGCCATTCACCCAGAAAGATGTGATACAGCGTAATATGAAGAGGAAACAAAAAGACATTTCAGTAGATCACGCGTTAAGCGAATCACCCAAATTGATGCGGCATACGTTAAACGACGCAATAGATTCACCGACGATAACGTCCACACCGCGTACGACGATCGGAGCTGCAAAATTAACGAATAAAGCTCCCGAGAACGTTTTTGAAACCACAGACGATTCGTTTGGAACGTCTGTTCAACAACAGATGCAAACGTTGGAAGGTAGAAAAGCGTTGGCGCAGCTTTTGGGTTCGCTGGGCCAAAAGTACATCGGAGATTTTCTCAGCGGAGACGGAAAAGAAAAAATTATAGACACTGTGTATGGCGTTCGTCTCGACAGGGATGGAATGATGCTTGGTAATAAAAAGTTCGACGTGGACAATGGTGATAACATATTTATCGATGGCATGCGATATGCGGGTACACCCGGTCTTTACGAATTGATTTTTAAGAGACTCCCCGATGATTTCATCTATACGGAAAATGATTTTCAAAAATACAAGAGCATATTGTTGGCTATTAACGTACATAGACGCAATTACAACACACAGAGTCGACTACGTAGTAACAGAGGATACAAGTACAGATATGTGATTGCACCATTGATGTCGATCGAATCTACACCAAAGAGAAAGAATAAAGCCGGAAAGGGATTACCTAGCGCTATGATATTAAACGACAACGCGATTTATTACGTTCATTGGGACGATCCTAACGAATTAGTAGATCGTCTACGATTGCTCGATGCTTCGCGTCAGGCCGCTAATAATGCACATGACAACAAGATACTGTCTATCATCGAAGAACTTTGCGAGGCTGGTCTCATTATAAATTAACTCACGTATCGTCGAAACGAACCAGTCGAGCAATATCATTCACATTGCAAAAATGTCAATCAACAAATTTGGACAATTCGAACGGAGAAGCGATGATTCGTCTCAACGTTGGAACAGTATAGTAAGAAATTACGTACGCGAAAACGCTTTGTGTCGCGTTGCTATGGACTTTGACGCGAGATTGCACAAGATTCGTCGTCTAGCGTTGCCCGAGACTGACACCGACGCCGCCAACAAACTATTCGTGGAGCAGCACATTAAAACGACGAATCATCAGAAAGACTCAGACGAGAGGCAGACTTTCTGTGAGAAAGACGTGCAAGCATTGTGGACTGCGGTAAACGAGCTTCAACGTATAATTATCAAAACCGAGTCAGAAACAACAACAACGACGAAAGAAGATAAGCGGCAATGAACGTCGAAAAGACGGTTACGAACGTCTAGCAAATGATTTCGAACGGTTCCTAAATAAAAATCGAACGGTTCAAGAACGGTTGTCTGATAACTATCGATCAGCTCAGGATTGCTATCAAAAAACTCAAGAACGGGTGAAGGATGATTATCAAGCGGCCGTAGATCGGGCCAAAAATAGTTACGAAAAAGTATCTCATTGGCAGAAACCAGAAGACAAAGAAAGGTTATTGAAAGATGACAGAAAAAAATAATAAATAATAAAAACTACAAAGAACGACAATACAAACTAGAAAGAACGATAATATAAACGATAGCGTTTGACATTAACGATAAAAAAGGTACAAGAACGTTAAATATAACGTAAACTAAACGTAAAAAAACGTCAGAGAACGTTAAATATAACGTAAACAAGACGCTAAAACATGAACGAAACATTAAAGAACGTACATGAACGTTAAATATAACGTGAACGAAACGTCAAAGAACCACAGTTGGGTGTGAAACATGATGTCATCAGATGGGCGTAAAGAAAAACAAAATGTTAGCGCCGAGAGGCGACGACTGGTGGAGGAACTGCATGCCAAAGTTCATTATTTTTTGTTGCGATATTTTTATTATCGCGTTCACCATGAGTGTTCACAAACTCATCGTTGAACACAGTATTCACTTTTACATTATCATGTTTCTGGATAGAATCTCGCACATGCTCAATAACCATATCACTGGCATCCTCCAAGAATTGTCGCGGCTCGATATAGTCCATATTAATCACCGCGCCGGTCAAAATGCGTCTCTTGAGCGCGGCGTTAATCTCACGCCATACGAGCGCTTTCTTATCACCGGCACTAGTGCTTGCGTATCCACCATCACCACCAACGTGTATAAAACGTTTCTCTAACTGAGTCTTTGCACTAGCGAGTCGCGTGATTCTCGCAACTAGAGATTGTTTATGCCCAATAGCGAGTCGAGGACGCTTGACATTTCTTCAAGCTGTTCGAGGCACTCGTCACATCGTTGCAGCCACGCAAAAAACTCCACCAAAGTCGCAACCTGCGAGCATTGCTCGAGCAGTTTACGTTCCACTTGCTCAATGTTTTCTATTTTTTCAGTTTTTTATTGGGTGGACATACACATTGGGCACATGTTGCACGGAATGTTTATAAACGTTGGTTTTTAGCAGCATTCGCAATACTTGCTAGAGAGCTCAATATAAGGCCCAGTTTGATGGAGTCGAATGACTTGCGCTAATCCAAAGTCCGCGGGATCACCTTCCATCATGCATGAAGCATGTTACTTGAGTGTAATCTTCATGGAGAGTAAGCATATAATAAACTGATATCTTGCAAACTTTCGTAGTCATATGCAAAGCATTGAGCCATATGCATAGCAGATGGCACATCTCTTTCCATGCAATCCTCAAGGTGCTCACTATGATCATTGTTGTAACCGTTATTGTCGGAGAACGTCTCGTCTTCTTCATCTTCTTCTTCTTCTTCTTCTTCTTCTTCTTCTTCGTCCAAAATGTCTTTAAAATTCACTTCTTCGAACGCTTCGTTATCATTGTCTACGTGATTTTCGGGATCTATGTTCCCGATATTCTCGAAAAATACGTTTTTGTCGATATTTGCACGACTTTTCATTTCTTTTATTTAAAATTTGCGATTAAAATAGCACATTCTGTTACACGAAAAAATGTCATATACAGTTGTACTCTTAAAAGTTCTTATTTTTGACACGAACGATGCGTTCGTTACAAGAGGCGACTTAAGACTAACTATTGTAGGTCAAAAGGATCTTCTCTTCAACATTATAGGTGATTTTTTTTTTTAAGTGACACTCAATTTGCAAGAACGTTTGTGTGAAATATATCGTGTTACGTCCTGCGGAGTAACAATTCTTTTCTTTCGAAATCGATGCAGCCAAGCAACCGAAAAATTGCGAAAAGATGGCCTATCTTAACCGCGCGGATACGCTAAAATTGTCCGGTCGAGTCAATACGGTTGGTCTACCCTTGACACGTGCCGATTTTGGGCGGAAGCAAGCGTTGAAACGCGGATGATTGACCCCACCGACTCGAAACACTTGTCGCGCAATTAATAGGTAGGGCGTGGGCAATAATAAGAGACGGTACACCTGCGGATTAAAATCCCATAGGAACCATAGGCAGAATCAGGTATAAAAGGAAGCTTCGGAGCTCGCGAGCACTTACTTACTTTCTTACAGTCATTTACAGTCACTTACGAGCACATACCGCACCTTTTTCATTCTGATCAATCGCTCATTTTTCGTTCGCGATTCACTCTAGTTCGATCCGGCGCACATTCCGTGACATTATATGTCCGAGTTTGTGACGTTCGGATTCGTATTTATCGTACTTAAATTTGACGCGGCATTGGAGATCCGAACAGTCTGAGTGCCAAACGTCGACCAATCGTCCGCCGTTGTAAGCTGAATCCGCTCCGCCAACCACTAAATCGTTCGCACCTTCAAAACTTCACCCAACAGTAAGTCTCAGCCGTCCATTATTATTATATTTTTATTTTTACTCTTCATAAGACTACCTTCTCTCTCTCTAATAAGATATTTATTATATTTTTCAAAACACTCGTATACTCAGTGTTATTGCACCACCCTTTCTTTCCTCCCTCTATTATTCTCACTCTCTTTACTTTCCGCAGGATACAATCGAATTCTCTTTCGATTGAATCCGCAATTCTTTTACTTTCCGCAGGATACAATCGAATTCTCTTTCGATTGAATCCGCAATTCTTTTACTTCCTGCAGGATACAATCGAATTCTCTTTCGATTGAATCCGCAATTTTTTTACTTCCTGCAGGATACAATCGAATTCTCTTTCGATTGAATCCGCAATTCTTTTACTTTCCGCAGGATACAATCGAATTCTCTTTCGATTGAATCCGCAATTCTTTTACTTTCCGCAGGATACAATCGAATTCTCTTTCGATTGAATCCGCAATTCTTTTACTTCCTGCTGGATACAATCGAATGCTTTTTCGATTGAATCCGCAACTCTCTTTTCTTTCCGCAGGATACAATCGAATTCTTTTTCGATTGAATCCACAATTCTTTACTTTCCGCAGGATACAATCGAATTCTCTTTCGATTGAATCCGCAATTCTCTTTTCTTCCTGCAGGATACAATCGAATTCTCTTTCGATTGAATCCGCAATTCTTTTACTTCAGGATACAATCAAATTCTCTTTCGATTGAATCCGCAATTCTTTTACTTCCAGCAGGATACAATCGAAATCTCTTTCCATTGAATCCGCAATTCTTTTACTTCCTGCAGGATACAATCGAATTCTCTTTCGATTGAATCCGCAATTCTTTTACATCCTGCAGGATACAATCGAATGCTCTTTCGATTGAATCCGCAACTCTCTTTTCTTTCCGCAGGATACAATCGAATTCTTTTTCGATTGAATCCGCAATTCTTTACTTTCCGCAGGATACAATCGAATTCTCTTTCGATTGAATCCGCAATTCTTTTACTTTCCGCAGGATACAATCGAATTCTCTTTCGATTGAATCCGCAATTCTCTTTTCTTCCTGCAGGATACAATCGAATTCTCTTTCGATTGAATCCGCAATTCTTTTACTTCCTGCAGGATACAATCGAATGGTCTTTCGATGGAATCCGCAACTCTCTTTTCCTTCCGCAGGATTCAATCGAATTTTCTTTCGATTGAATCCGCAACTCTCTTCACTTCCATCAGGAACAAAGAATTCTCTTCTTTTCATAATTAAAACTCTTTCTTTTCCTTTCTTTTGAGTAGATACGATCTAGATTTTATTTCCTTTTACCAGAAAGAGAGAACGTAGCCTTAATTTTTAAATTCATTCTAGTGCGTAATCGTGTCCCTGAGCGGAAAACGCAAAAAGCTATTAAGAACTGTCGGAGTTGTCAAAATAAGAAGCTCCGGAAGCTTGGCGCATCGTTATCGCTCTACGGAAAATTGAACCATCTGCGAGCAGAAAATTCTGTTTTTCCTAGCGCTCTAATTAATTTAAGAACTTCCGACGAACCGACCGATTCATCTCCACCAATCTCAAATCCGTCCCCCGAATCATTGTCTCTTTCCCCCTGTCTTTATCCCTCCTCTTCTTATTCCCCTGGATCTACTGTAGAAACAGGTTTTAAACAATCACCAGGGTCACCTTCTTCTACCTTCGATCCCTTTGCAAAGCCCTTAGCATCTCCTCGGGATTCAACCTTTTCTGCCACCGACTTTCCTCCTACACCTTCACCCGATTTTTTTCATCGTAATCTCGATTCACCTGTTCGAAGACCCCCGGAAGATCCATACTCCCCCGCGTTAGAGTTTCCTCAGGAAAACCCGCATTCCTACTCATTATTTACTCCCGAACAAATAGAGAATATAGTAAACGAAAATTTCGAAACGAATCGAAGAGTAGTCAATGAATTGGAAGAAATCTTCGATTCGCTTCAAAGCCTACCTGGATAGCTAAGAATCACCTGATCACAATATACACCCACACACACACATTTATATCTCGTTAAGCACCAATGTAACCAATTAAAATTTAAGTTATAATTACATTTTTTATTAAGATCATAAGATTTTTCTTCTTTTTATTATACATGTTTTCTACTAACAAAAATGTTATTTGAATAATTAATAATTATTATTTTAGTCATCACCTATCATTGTAATTGGTTATTTCTTTTATTATGTTAAAATAAATTGTAATTCTTAATTTCAATCATTTTACTTTATTTCAATCACCTCTAATTCCCGCTCCGATAGAATTGCACTTAGTCCGATCCCGCGTAAAAGCGATTCAATTCGTTTACGCAAAATAAGGACTACACGAATGCAAGAGTCTGAATGAGAGTCATAGGTCGTCATTCTCGACACCTGATCTACATTCTGACTCATCTGATGCATTCGACTCGTCGCACATACCCGGAGACATGTGTGCGAGAGATTAGGCCTGTTCCGTCCTTCCTACCTCGCTCGAATTATTTCCCTAAGTCTCTACCTGCCAACCGACCCGAGAGACTTATTTCGAGAATTCTGGACGTAACAGACCATTTGAGAAATTTTGGGGGCAGAAAAGTGCAATTTTTAAGAGCAGGAATGACTACGAGGTCCGGATCAAATAAAGAAGAAATCGATAACATTTATAAATCTGCTGTTGAAAACCAGGGTATACCTGGACGTAAACCAGTCACGATTACACAGACATCAACTCCCACCACATCCTTTAAAAAAATTCCTAGATTATTTGATCTTACTTTGCATGATTCGGAGAGTTCGTTGGGAGGTGGCGACGAGACGCTAATACCTGGTTTCGACGACTCCGACGTTGCGGGAGACGATACAGTAAAAAGAATAGAGGGACCCGAACCTATCATTAAAATTAAACCACCCAGAATGGCTCACTCAAATCCGTTCGCTTCTTTGAAGTACGCGGTAGAAGCCGTCCCTTTCTTTGATGGACAAAATATTCCGTTATCTTATTTTATTGAAGTATGCGAGGAAGCTAAGTCCATGCTACCCGCCGAGGCGGAGCTTCAATTTGCTCGCATAATTAGAACACGAATCGTCGGCGAAGCGCGCCGTACAATTCAGGATCAAAATTTCGATACCGTTGCTCAATTAACCGCATATTTAAAACAAGTACGGGGCATCTAAGACCGTATATCAATTGCAAGGGGAATTAGGGTGCATTTATCAAAAAAATGAAGAAGATGTAATTACTTATGCAAATAGAGTAAAATTGTTAGGAAAACAAATCTTAGAAGCATATAAAGCATGGGGAAATGGCCCACCCGATCATAATGTAAAAATATCACTGGAAAAAGACATGTGCAAATGTTTCATTAGAGGATTGAAACCGGAAATTGAGCAAAGAATCGCGAGAGATTTAAATGTTCAAGAAACCGTATCCGATGCATTAAGAATAGAGCGCGAACTACGCTCAATGACCGACTTGCGACAAAGCAAAGGTAGCGCTGCCGACCGAGAAACAATTATTAGTCGGCCGCGCGAAACGTGCCAAATTTGTTACAAGGAGGGACATTCAGCTTCAAAATGCAGAAAATTGACTCAAACAATTCAGCTGGGTCATATCGGATCCAATTTAGGAACTGAAATTTTAATATGTCAAATTTGCAAAAAACGTGGGCACAGTGCCGACAAATGTCGGTTACGCGATCCTCAAACTCGACAGTCTGTTAGAATGATACGGGAAAATAACGTCATTTGTCAATTATGCTCTAAATCCGGGCATGACGCTAAGTCATGTAGAAATAATAAAATTAATATTCAAAATAAGCCCTCTCTAGTTTGCCAGTGGTGTGATCGGCTAGGGCATACGGCCAATAATTGTTGGAAAAAACAAAACGAGCAACGCGGCGAGGGGAACAAATTAAAAATCACTTGTCAAATTTGCAATAATTTCGGGCATATCGCAAAAAATTGTCGATCAAATCCGAAGGTAGATGCGGTACCTAAAGATTTGATAGTTTGTCGATATTGCAAAGAGCAGGGGCACCTCCTCGAGAATTGCGAACTGCGAATTGCAAGCAACAATCGTAGAAAAGCAAACAATTCGGGAAACGCGGATGGACCCTCGACGTCGAGTGTGCAGCAGGGGTCCGGAAGGATCTCACACCCGTCGCCAGCCAAAGAAACCAAGTAAATAAGCATGTGTTGACCGCCCGCAAGGTAACCATAAACCTCGACAAGCATAGTCGCGTGCCTACCGTTCAGGTAAATTTTTGTGAATCAATTCCGCAAACTACCTTTTTATTATGGATACTGGGTCAGGACCGAATATAATTAAAGAACATTTTACACCCACGGACATAGTTATCAATTACAATAATATTTTGAAGTTAAGCGGAATAAACGAATACCCGGTTTATACTCTCGGAGAAATCGTTCTCCCTCTTTTCGGGAAAGAAGTAACATTCCATATCGTGTCAAGTAATTTTCCTATATCACAATCCGGTATATTAGGTAACGATTTCTTTCAACAAACATCTTCCAAAATCGACTATGCTAATGGTTATTTAAACGTAGCAGGCACTAACGTTCCTTTCTTTTCTCCAGAAATTATTACCGCAGCTCCACATATTACCGCAGGTCCGAATCATTATTTTATGTGAGAATAGGGACCCCTGATATAAAAATCGGGTATATACCTAAATTAAAAATTGCCCATGGAATCTATTCAAAGGAAACTATAGCAGAAAACGTTGACGGAAAGGCCTACCTTAATGTTATAAGTACTTTGGATGAGGAAGTAGAAGTTCAAGTACCGACACTGTATCTCAAGCCTTTGAATGATATACTCGACGATCACGAGGATAAAATCGAGATGCCAAATGAACCAGAAGAAATTATGATAAAATGCAAGACTAACAAAGAAGAAGTAAAAGAAAAAATTAATAATGGAAATAATACACATTACGAGAAGGTAAATTTAATTGATGGAAAAATTGAGAAATTAAGTAATCAAATAAAAATGAAAAATCTCGAAGAAAAGGAAAATAAAAGAATGAATATAAAGGAAAATCAATGTAAAAATGAGGCAAAAATAAAAGAGAAAACTGAAGATAAAATGTTAAAGGAAAATGAAGAATTGAATAACAATTTTAATATCAAAAATCCAGATCTCCAAAACTTTGGAGGAAGAGGCTTCCAAATCTCTCCTGAATTGCCCAGAGATTCAAAAATTCAAGAAAACGGAAATCACCAAACCTGCCTTGGATTGTCCAGTAATCTTAAAATTCTTAGGGAGAGAGAATTCCCAATTCCTCCTAAATCATCCAGCGATTCACAAATCCAAACGGAGGGAAGCTACCAAACTTCCAATGGATTATCCAAGAATCTAAAAATTATTAGTGAGGGATGTTTCCAAACCCCTCCCTCAGAGCACTTCATTCTTGCCGATCGTGAAGAGGGAAGTTACCAAACCTCGTCAAGTGATGCGGTTTTATTTTCAAGGGAACCGAAGGAAAAAGGTTCCTCTATTTCTCAAGAAAAAATAAAATCTCTTAGAAACAAAACGATCATAAGAAACGATAACATATCTCCTTCAATTACAAAAATACCTTCAAGGGAAAACAGAACCGAGACCCCCGAAATAAGTAAGTTATATTATTCTAAAGAGAATGAATCTCTTGCAGAAAATGTTGAACAACTCAACAAATGAGTGAAAATTTTAAAGGTAAACAAATTCAAACAGAAGAAGAGAAGCGAGATTTGCAAAATAAAATACCTCGTGAATGTTTTCAAATTTCTGAAAATTTGGAGCAGAATAGGCTCGCAGAAATTATGGAGTTATTACGTCTCGATCATTTAAATATCCAAGAAAGATATAACGTAATAAGTCTTATATCCGGCAGCCAGGATAGATTCCACATACCCGGAGAAAACTTAACAGCGACTCACGTGTTGCAACATCAAATACCGACAACAGACGACCCATCAATACTAGACAATATCGATTTCCTCAAATTCATAAAGAAGAAATAAATAAACAAGTTGAAGAATTGTTAGATGGAGGCGTAGTAAAATTATCTCAGTCACCTTACAATACGCCCATATGGATAGTGCCTAAGAAGGAAGATTCAAAGGGAAACAAACGCTGGAGAATGGTTTTAGATTTCCGCGCTTTAAATGAAAAAACCATTGGCGACGCTTATCCATTACCTAACATTGTTGACATCCTGGATCAATTAGGAGGAGCGGAATATTTCTCCGTATGCGATCTAGCTTCTGGTTTCCATCAAATAAAAATGGACCCCGCCGATGGTCACAAAACGGCATTTACTACTCCCTTCGGGCATTATGAATTCGAACGAATGCCATTCGGATTAAAAAATGCACCTGCGACTTTCCAACGTTTAATGGATTTAGTATTATCCGGATTGCAAGGCAAGGAATTATTCGTCTATATGGACGATATAGTTATTTATGCTACTTCACTGGAAGAGCATGAAAGAAAATATAAACTATTAATGGATCGACTCCGCAAAGCAAATTTAAAATTACAACCTGATAAATGTGAATTTCTGAAGACTGAAGTGACATACCTTGGGCATATAATAGATAGAAACGGTGTTAAGCCCGATCCGAAAAAATTAGAAGCCGTAAGACAATTTCCTCGACCAAAAACTCCGAAAAATATTAAACAGTTTCTTGGACTAGCGGGATATTACAGGCGATTTATACCAAATTTTTCTGCGCTAGCCAAACCACTGTCTAACTTGCTAAAAAACGACGTTCGCTTCGAATGGGCATCCGCTCAAGAGGATTCTTTCGAAGCATTGAAAGAGAAATTATGCGAAGAACCAGTATTGCAATATCCTGATTTTTCTAAACCATTTATTTTGACTACCGACGCATCTGGAATAGCCGTGGGAGGCATTTTGTCACAAGGAGAAATAAATAAAGATCGACCAGTAGCATACGCATCTCGAACACTAACCGATAATAAAATAAAATATGACACCTACGAAAAAGAAGCATTAGCAATAATATACTGCGTCAAACATTTTCGTCCATACTTATACGGACGCAAATTTACGCTAGTCACAGACCATAAACCCCTACTCTGGTTCAAAAATGCACAAGATGCAAATATGCGTATACTTCGCTGGAGACTTAAATTAGCAGAATATGATTACGATGTAGTATATAAAGCCGGGAAAAATAATGTAAATGCCGACGCTTTATCTAGAAATCCAATAGATTACGATGAAAGAATCTGTAATGTAGTTAAGCATAATAAAATCTTAAATCTTAATGACCCGAAAGACGCAGAAATTATAGCCGATTTATTAGAAGAAACAGACGAAGAAGACGAAGACTTTGAATTGTATCTCTCAGACGAGGAGGAATTTGAGAATCCGCCGTCGGACAATGATCTGTATAGTAACCATATGGATTCCACGCAGCCTGTGTCTACAATGAGAGAGAAAGTAACTCAAGACTTTCCTACACGCGACAAAATACAAACGAGAAGCCAGACAGCGAAGATTAAAAACACCGCTCATAAATATTCAACAGACGAAACCGAATCATCAAAGATTAGAAACGGACCGACAGCAAGAGAAGCCGATAATACTGACGACAAGACAATGGAAAGCCAAAACGAGGAAACAGAGAATGAAGAAGAAGAAAACGACGAGACAAGAAATAGAAATGATCCACCGGATAAAGAAAGCGATAGTGAAAATGACGCAAATAAAATTAGCGAAATAAATAAACGACGAAAAGCAAAGCCTACTATTATTAAAGATCAAATAATTAAAAGCAACGTTTTCGACTTTCGAGAATTATTATTCTTGCGGAAGGATAACGTGGCATATTTCGTAGATACTACAGGAAAGCCTTTAGATTCAGGCTCTCAAAAATTATTCGAAAGAAATGAGCTTCCAAACTTGGAAGATCTTACCTTAGGCAGGGTTAAGGCTATAAAATATAAAAAAAACGTTACCATATGGCGTTGCCCATTAGCGAGGGACAGCGCGAGGGTCCAACGATGACTTTAACTCAGGTAACAGCCGTGCTAAAAGATCTCTGTGTTATGGCCGAAAAATTAAAACTAGAAACTCTTAGTATTGCAAGAACGGATATTGTTAACAATGTACCATGGAATAACATTAAACCACTATTGCAATTAACGTTTATCAACTCCACGACTAAATTAATTATTTGCAATGGATTAGTTAAATACCCTCCAAGAGATCTTCGACCTATTATAATCGGAGAAACACATTGCTTGCCTACTGGAGGACATCGTGGCGTTACAAAAACTCATAACAGAATCAAACATAATTACTATTGGGAAAATTTAAAGACAGATGTCCAGCATTATATACAGCAATGTTTGCAGTGTCAGTTGAAAAAATTAGTTAGGGTAAAAACTAAACAACCCATGATGATAACTGACACGCCAGGATCTTCTTTCGACAAAGTTGCTATGGATATAGTGGGGCCGTTACCTAAAACCATGAGAGGAAATGAATACATTCTAACCCTGCAGGATCAGCTGACAAAATTCTGTATGGGGATTCCTTTACCTGACCAGACTTCCGAAACAATAGCGGAAGCCTTTGTAGATAAATTTATTTGTGTATTAGGAGCGCCCAAAGCCATATTGACCGATCAAGGAAGAAATTTCATTAGTGAATTAATGAAGAAAATAGCAAAGCTGTTCCGAATTCGCAAATTTCGCACAACGGCTTTCCACCCTCAATCAAACGGCTCATTAGAAAGATCGCATCATGCATTAGGAGAATATTTAAAGCAGTATGCTAATGAACAAAAGCAATGGGATAGATGGATCGGACTCGCAATATTTAATTACAATACCAGCGTCCACGAAGCCACGAAGCACACGCCATATGAATTAGTATTCGGCAAAAGAGCAAGAATTCCGACTAATGAACTCTTAGGCCCAGAAGATAAATTAGCAAGTTACTATTTGATAAATTTAGTTACGCAACTTCACGGCATCCAAACCAACGCCCGCGAAAATGTTATTAATGCGAAAATTAAGTTGAAAAAACACTACGACAAGAAAATTAACCCACAGACGTTTAAGCCTGGAGATTACGTATTCTTATTAAAAGGGCCTAAACCCGGTAAATTCGGAGACCATTATACTGGCCCTCACGAAATTCTCGAAATAATAAATAGAAAGAACGTTAAAATAAGAATAAAGAAAAATAGCCGAATTGTACATCCCAATCGATTGAGAGTTTCCCATATAAAACCCACCCTTAACCATTAAAATAAATAGTAACAACAATCAAAATTTCAGATGGATCCCCGGGTTATGGCTATAATACTATTAATAGCATGGGCCCGCGAAACAGCCGGAATAATAGGCTACGATTGCGGATCACCGATGGCAAATATAACGACAATGTCCTTGCTTAATACAGAAGAATGCGATATACCTCTTCAACGTGTGAACCAGACCAAAAAATATATACAACTCTTACAGATCAATGAATTTAAAACAGTAAAAGTTATTCAATGCAAAGTTGAGATCGATAGGATAGTAAAAACATGCGGAATGTTCTCTCACACCGGTGACGTGCTTAATGGCAAATACTCATACATAGAAGAAACCTCCCGTGAAACTTGCATGAAAATGCAATGGATCGGAACCTATCGTCACGGAAATACTGTGATATCCGATTTAAAGGCAAATCAATCAGTCTCACGGCCAGTAACTTTAGCAGGGCACATAGATAACGCAGGAACGTGCCACGGGACTAGTTATTCCGATTCTTTTGGAAGTTGGCCCAACGTGATTGTGCTCGCAATTGTAAAAATCACACTCCAAGATTATGAGGCCACGGTCCAACTCAACTCAAATCGAATAGTGCTCCGGTCCGGAGTGACCTGCGATTTCAAGTCCACCCAATGCGTAGATCTAGAAGGAGGAAACACCTACTGGGACCCACTCTCCCCGAGTCAATGTGCACTTTCTAATTTCGGGTCACTTTATGATGGATTCGCGGATGTACTAGTAGATGATACCGGCAAAGAATCACAGGTAGTTTACTGTTTAAATTCTCAAGAAACGACCTTTGCACTGACAATGAGAGGACAATATACACACTGTGGATACACGCTCATAAGAACCGAACACCCGAAATTATTGATCTACGAAACAACCTTCGTGAGTTCAATATTCGGTAAAGAATATCGCCCGCAAAACCTCGATATTTTTGCCTACATAAACTCCAAGTTTTTGTATGTGGAAAAACACGTACGCACTCAGGTAAACGAATTATATCGAAATGTCCTCCATCAACAATGCACCCTCGAACAAAAGGTACTAAAAAACGCACTGGCTCTCGCCACTCACGCCCCAGACGCTTTCGCCTACCACATAATGCAAGGGCCAGGATATATGGCTCTGTTAGCCGGAGAAGTGATACATATAGTGAAATGCGTACCTGTTGAAGTGAAACTTGCTCACACTGGAAAATGCTATGATCAGCTACCAGTACTACGAAATAACGAGAGTCTATTTTTAACCCCACAAACTCATATTTTATTGCGTCAAAGGACGGAGGTTACTTGCAACTCACTCGCACCCGCCATGTATCTTCTCGGAGACTCATGGTATAAATTCACACCCAAACCTGTCGAGACGCTACCTCCGATAATTATGAAGCCCATGACTAAACCAACATGGAAATATATTAGTCCCGGCTCGCTTGCCACAAGCGGAATATATACAGAAAATGAACTCGAAACGCTTAGGGATCATATAATGTTTCCTGCCGAACGACCAGCTCTGCTTAACACGGTAGCCCGAGGAATGATGGGGCAATCGGGGTCCATAAATGGAGGATCTATCTCTAACCTTTTGGACGAAGCCTCCATAGAGAAAATAGCTACACCTACATGGGAAAAATTCTGGAATCGATTTCTGATCTTTGGGAATGTCAGCGCGGGGATAATCGGAATATACATGTCAGTAAGAGTTGTAAAACTAATAATAGATACTTTTGTGCACGGATATGCCCTGCACACCGTGTACGGGTGGTCACTATATTTGGTAGTAGCAATATGGGACTCAATCACCCAACTCTTGTTACACCTATGAAAGGACCGTTGTAAATTAAGGAATCCATCTCCCTCAGCACCTGACGAGTCAGGATCGCAAGCAATAAGATTCTCAGAACTACAAGAGGATCCTAGACGGGAACAGCACAATTACCCCCTGCTCCCGCCTAAAGAAAATTCAACGTATACTCTCGAGTTAAAAAACTAAAAAAAAAAAAAAAAAAAAATCTCTTCCATTCTTATCCCTCTATCTCTAATGTAAACAATACCATACATTTGCACCAATGAGTCCGTGGTTTTCTTATAGATGACTACTGCTCGGGACAGAACGCTGGAGTTCTTCGATAAGGAGGGACTCCAGCAGCGGAGGGGCGTGACGTGCGGCGTCCCGCAGGGGTCTGTTCTCGGGCCCCTGTTGTGGAACGCGGTATTCGACGTCGTCCTCCGCACGGCCCTATCCCCCGGCTGCCACAGAGTCTGTTACGCAGATGACACTTTCGTGGTAGCCGGGGGCACCTCTTGGGAGGACGCAGTAACGAGAACCAACTGGGCGGTGGCATGCGTCGTTGGCGCAATTGAGGAATTGGGGCTGAGGGTCGCCCCACAAAAAACGGAAGCCATCTTCTTCCACGATGGCTCCCGGGGGCACCCTCCGCAGGCCTCAATCCTCGTAGGGACGACACAAATCCAGGTGGGGAAAACGTTGAAATATCTGGGATTACTCCTGGACGGCCGGTGGGGTTTCGTCGACCACTTCGACGACATAACCCCACGGTTGGGCAAGAGGGCAGACGCCCTCAGAGGCCTGATGCCCAACCTACGGGGCCCGGGTATAGGTGCAAGGTGCGCGTACATGCACGCGATCATGTCCGGGGCACTGTACGGTGCTCCGGTGTGGTGCGAGGCGATGGGGGCCAGCAGGAGGATACTGAAACACCTGCACTCTGTGCAAAGACTGCTGGCCCTCCGCATCGTGCGCGCATATTGCACCGCTCCTAGCGACGCCATAATGGTCTTGGCGGGTATACCGCCGGCGGAATACCTGGCTACGGCCCGAGCTGTCCTTTACGCTCGGGTCAAAGCCGCCCGCCTTAGGGGCAACGACATCGCCCCGAGGACCTTGGCGTCGTGGAGGGAGAGAGCCCGTCGGCGGGCGATCGAAGCGTGGCGCGACCACCTCGCGCAAAACCCGCCGACAGTGGGCACCCGGGTCCTAGAGGCCGTCCTCCCCCACCTGGAGGAGTGGGTGGACCGCCCTTGGGGCGGTCTCACCTACAGGTTGACACAGGTGCTCACCGGACATGGATGTTTCGGTGAGTACCTGTGCCGCATCGAGAAAGAGCCAACGGCGCGATGCCACTATTGCCCAGCAGCCGTGGACTCCGTGCAGCACACCCTCGAACACTGCCCAGCGTGGGAGGGGCTGCGCGGGGTCCTAAAAGACGAGATCGGGGAGGATCTCTCCCTGGGGGCCGTCACAGGCAAGATGGTCCTCAGGGAGAGCAGTTGGAAGGCGGTCGCCTCCTTCTGCGAACAGGTCATGTCGCAGAAGGAGGCGGCGGAGAGAGAGAGGGAGAGACAGAGAGGAGGAAGACCGGGGGGGAGAGGCCGCCGAGGGCGTCGCCGACCTCCCCGAGGAGGCGGAGGAGATGGCGGGGATCCCCGTCCTCCGCGAGACCGCCCAGACCCAAGAGGCGGCGGAGGCCCACCGCGCAAGAAAAGAAGAAGGGGGCCTGCGGGAGCCGTACCCCCCTCCCTCCCGACCATCGAGGAGGAGAGGGGGAGCGATGGCAGCGCCCCACTGGACGAGGCCCCTCCCGTCCCTGCCGAAGGCCCGGCTTTATGGACTCGAAGCAGGGCGAGGAAGCGGGCCGCAGCAAACATCCCCGACGACGAGTCAGGACCATGCTAACATGGGGGGAGGGCCTCCCTCCCGCGCTTCGATGGGAGGAAGACAACCCTCCCAGACTCGTCGGTGAAGGTGACCGACGCCATCTTCCGAGAATTCGAGGGAGCCGACGCCTAAAAGGCACGGCTAGGCCCGGGAACCATCCGGCGGGGGCCGGACCCCCGGGCCCATACCCCCAACACTAACGGGGAAGAGGCGGGGGAGGGACGGTGTCCCTCTCCCCCGACCTAAGGCAGACTAAGGCCTTACAAGCCCTGCCAGGGGTGCCCACCGTCAGGGCGCCCCTGGCGAGACGAGTCGGCTGTCAACTGGCCGACTGGGTCCGGGGGGCTCCGGAAGTATGCTGCACGCGTTCCCGGAGCCCCCCAGTTATGGACCAGGGCAGGACACCCGGAGGGGTTTTAGTGGGTATGCCCCCGCCGTCACACTGACGGCGGGGGAGAGCCCCACATAACCACCGGGCCTCCCCCGAGGCCCGGGGTATGCGGTAACGCATTTCCCCTCCGTAATCAAAAAAAAAAAAAAAAAAAAAAAAAGATGACTACTGCTATCGGCCACATAAATACGGGAACTTTGACTCGAAGCTCTCTGAAAGTAAAAATAATAAGGGTAGACTCGCCCACCTTGATTTGGGTTCATCTACAAAACTCTGCAGACGATTTCGAAGAAATGTTAGAGGAGCTCCAACGCCGGATGACGCGACGAGGGCGACTGCTGCATCACCGACCCGACGACATTAAAGCAGATGAAATTGTCGCCGTTCACGATAGACGGAGATGGCAACGTGGCGTTATTCTTAGTGCCTATGAGGATGGTACAGCCATTATTTTTCTAAAAGGTTGGGCCCGTATTATCGAGCGGCCCTATTGCGAAATCTATCAACTCGAAGAAAGATTCCGTGATTTTGAATGGCGGGCAATCCCTTGCGCATTAGCATATACAGAACCTTGCCCAGTAAAAAGAATATGGCCCCGGCGGGCCAGAGATCTTCTAAAATTTTTAATTGAACAACGGGAAGGATGGATCAGCATTGTCGGGGACGTAGAAGAAGAAGCGGCGCTCGTGAAGATGGAGATAAGAAACGAATGTGGGAGCGGAATACTTGACGTCAAGGACATCCTCGTAAAACTAGGCCACGCTCAAGACTCCGAAAGAATCCTGGCATATGCATACCCTTCGGTTTAACAAAAAGGCGTATAAATAATAACATTAGTATTAGTAACTATTATTCATCAAGTAGGATAATTAATGTTAAGCATTGAGGGCAACACACGTCGAAGAAAGGGACTCCCCGGTTAGGAAATTCATCGAGTAATAAAAAAAATTTTTTTTTTTTGCATACATAAAAATGGAAGGCCATAAGTATTACAAACACATAAATATATATATATATATATATATATATATATATATATATATATATATGTATACCTAAAGCGATGAATTTCCTACTGCAGCAAATACATATAGAATGAGGGAGGCTCTCTGTCGCGATTGGCCAGAACTAGAAAGGGAATGTCGCGAATTATTCTGGGAAGACTTTGTGTACCTGAGCAACCTTCGGTGCGTTACCAGCTTAGGAAACTCGAGGATATTTCAACATTCCGAAAATTGTTCAAAAATTTGTCACCATTGTTACTTAACATTGTCTTCTGCTACGCGACTTAAATATGAACGCCTCTATAAACATCATTTAGTTCACATAAACGCGGTACGCAATCAGACTTACTGTGCTATCTGCTACAGGATAACTGTAACAGTCAAAGCAGTCGAACGATGTGAAGGCTGCCTCCAAAAATTTGAGCAAGCCGATAGAGCGTTTCTAAATGCCGGAAACGGAATACCGGTAGTAGCGACTCTAGGCGAAATCCGAGATCTGTGCGACCGTAGTATTACGTATGTGACGAGAGGTGCATAAAATTAAACTAAGAACAAAATTGAAATCCGATCTCTCGAACATACCGAACTAATTCAAGAAAACAAGGGAAGAGAGCTCTTCCTCCTTTGTACTAAAAGTTTCAATAATCACTACTTCATCGTCGATTGCAGTACACAAGGATGTCGGTCATTTTCAACTCCTGTTGGCCAAGAAGAAACCGAGGAGAAGAAACAAAAGAGGCTTTGCGCGCCCTGAATACTGCTAGACTTATAATGGATCTCAAATGCGTCACCACGATAAGCGGACGCCCGATGTATCAACGATTCGGCAACCATTGCAAGATTTGCGAAAATTGCTATATAACAATGTCAAACGAAATGCAAAAGGAACACGTGGCCGTGGCGCCACATCTCCTGATTCATATGAATTTTCTCTATAATTAAGAAAAATGCGCTATTTGTCGAAAAGAGATGGTAAGGTATAACGACGCCGAGGAATGTCAGGACTGCCTTAACACATTTGAGCATGCAGACATCATACGCCTGAAACTCGGGTGGAGTTACCCATGTATTAAACCAAATAAATGCCAGAGAGCCGGCCAAACCAACCGAAGTGTGACCGCCGTTCGCTGTTAACAATGCTTAAGTAGTCTTGTAAATACCAATGCAAAAAAAAAGAAAAAAAAACACAAAAGAAGAAACGACGAAAAAAAAAATAATTGATCTACGCAGAAAAAAATATATATATTCAATAAACAAAAGAAAAGACCTATTATATTAATAAAAAAAATATATATATATATAAATAAATAAATAAATAAATAAATAAATTTATATATAAATAATAAAAAAAAATTTTATACAAAAAATATATATATCTTTGTAAGAATATCTATTTAGCAAGTATAAAAAGGGGGCTACATTATAATATATTACTTAATATTTAAATGCAATATTTGGGAATATTTACAATAAGCATATCTATTATAAAAAAAAAAAAAAAAATATATATATATATATAAACAATGTTTAACAGGTAACAGAATATTTAAAATGTTTACTGTAGACATATAATTATTTAATTGATTTTTGATAAGTATGGTGTGGAGATTGCATCTCTATAAAATAGCTTGCTCTAATCTTAGCACAATTACTCACAATTCATGAGATGCCATATCCGCACAATATATCTTTCGCCAAGTAGTTAATAAACAAACAAATAAATAGATAAATAAGTAAGCGTAAAGAATATGTACACAAACATACGATACGTACATCGCCGAAAAATCATTTTTAATGTGCTATTTTAATTCCACCAGCGTGTCTTCATAGTTAAGTAAATAATAACAAATAAATGAATAATTAGAAACACGAGAGAAACATAGAAAGGGGATTCGTTACCCTTTTTCTTTCCTGTTTTCCACCCGAACAAAATGTATGTATATAGCGAGGAAAAGTATATAGATAAACAATTATAAGAGAATGATACTAATGATAAACGGGGAAAAAGCAGTACGCATTTGATTATTATTAATATATATATAAATATATGAATAAACTCCCTTCTCACCAAAGAATTACTCTCTAACAAAGAAAGCAACGCAGAGCTTCACAAGCGTACCTGAATAGTCGAGTAATTAGCAACAAAGGAATAAGCCATCGACAATCACAAAAGAAACCGAAAGAGAGGGCCAAAGGCCGTTTTTCTTTTCTATTTCTATTCATTCATAAATATATAAAGAGAGGAGGAAAAGAAACCATAGATAAGTAAATAAACATATATATGTTTAAACTAATGATACAGATAATAAGTTATATAGAAACAAATAATATAAGAAATTTTCCTCCTATAAAAAAAAAAATAATAAAAATAATGATAGTAATAAAAAGGAGGACATGTACGCCACCATATGAAAAATACGTATCTGTATACTTGACCTCGCCAAAACAATGTAGAAACTTTGTAAGCGCCTTAAATATTGTAAAGTAATTAACCACCAATAAATAAGTAACCAGGAACACGAAAGAAAAAAAAAGGAAGGGGATTTGGTGGTCGCCTTTTTCTTTCCTGTTTCTATATAAAACAAATATACCTATCTACACGAGTAAATAGGTAAACTAAATCGTAAAGATCGCTAAGATAAGTTTAAGAACAGGAAAAATTTGTTATGCCGATTATCGCGAGCAATAAGCACAATTGTTAAGTACCTATGAATAACGATTAAACAATTGTAATATTAACTATCGCCTAGAACGCATAACTTCAGCTCTCAAAAGGTAATAATTTTTATACGAGAAAAAAAATAGGTCTTTTAGCGAGAATTATTAGTAAGATGATGGTTACGTAAATCACAATACCTTGATTTAAATAATCCCTTGATGGCACGATCACTTTGCTAATAAAAGGTATACACATATAACTTGAACTAGTAGATGAGGCTTTCTCCTTCTCGTAACAAAATTATTCGAGATTTTCCAACAGGGGGATTTCCTTCCATTGCTGTCACTCTCCCTTACATTCCATGCGAGGTAAGAAACCTCACAAATCCATACATTAAGTAAAATTAGTTGAACCACTTTTATCCGCGTTAACCAGCCAATCATCCCGCACTCGTCACTCATATTTAACGAAAAAGGAAAAACTCGACGAGATGCACTGCGATGCCCACGCTGGCAAACTGACGCTAAACTGCATCAAAAACGGCATCCGTGGGCCTGTAAACACGGAGTAAGACCCTAAGGGTAGGGGAAGCCACAGATGCTTCGCCCAGGTAAAGACCAGAAGGCGTGAAAAAACGGAGAGATAAAAAAGGGATGTAAGCATTAGACAGTAAAACCCCGGAACATACACGTGTTCCGATATTCGAACTTATAGTTCAATAATATCATTTCTGAAGTAAGAGGAAGTCTCATATTATTATATTAATTAACCGAATGTCACATCAGTAATTGTGATTTATCAAACTATCAACGTATACATACATGTATTCTTATAAAAAAAAAAAAAAAAAAAAAAAAATATATATATATATACATATATATATATGTATAAAAATATATATAAATAATAAGCAAACGAAATAAGGAAACTAACTTCTTGTAAGAGAAGAAACCTTTAAAGAATTATCACTCGAGTCCCAAAGCAAGAGGAGTTTGCAAACGAGGCAGCTGTATCACCGAATTAATTAGCCATAACCACCTAAGAAGACCGTTGAACGACAGATGGGCACCACATTTGTCATATATATATAAGACGGAAGCGTATCTGTCGTTTTAAGAGATTGAGGACGCATAATCCAAAAAATCCACATGCAGAATATATCATCTCAAAGAATGCTTTCGCAATTTAGAAGGCAACGTCATGTGCATTATCTTATGCGGAGTTAAACTCGATGACGCTCACCTGGCCAAAACGATAAGCCGACTACCAAGGATAATGGGCGGGTAACCGTCATCAAGGCGATGTAAAACTGGAGCCAAAGAACAAATATAGCGAGAAGTTCGAAAATCTATAGAATGCGCTCACCTCAATGAGAACATATGGAAAGCGTAATCCCTCAAGCTACTCCGTACACCCAGAATGAAAAACAGATCAAAATATTGAGGATAAGAGGGAAAAGGAGAGAGAGCATCAGAAAAGAGTATAAATACTCAAGGAAGTCAGGAAAACCGTCACTTTAAATCTTTCTTGCAACCAAGGTCTAAGGTCTGCCAAGGAAGACTACCAAAGAGCTGAACAGTCGAGAATGGAAGCCGTCATCGAGAATATCGACATAGCGAAATTGAGCCGTGGACGACATGAAGTCCAAATTATCCGGACTGAATCGCTCTTGCTCTTCTGGGTGCGGCTCAAGACTGGAGAAGCGGCTCTAACGGATTTGCTCATCGACCTTATGATATACATAGGCCGACGAGAACGACAAATGAGCCTCTGGCCCAACCAAATCACCACAGGGGAGGCAGTGGCAACCAGGGACGACCGGGGCGAATGGCAGCGCGGCGAGATCCTGAAGGTAGACCGGACTCGCAGAAGAGCCATGGTCGCGCTGGCCGATTGGGGCCGTATCACCTGGAGACCCTTCCGGAAAGTTCCCTTCCGGGAACTTTATCAGCTCGAAGAAAGATTCCGGAAGCTCCCTTGGCGAGCCATTGCATGCGGGTTAGCGCATGTGGTTCCGCCAACATCCACGGACACATGGCCCGGAAGGACAAGGGCCCTATTACGCATTCTGGCGGAAGGAGAAAGAGGGTGGATACGCTTCCAGTACCCACTCGGGCCGGGAGCAGCACTAGTAACCGCCACCATCCTCGGACCCAGGAGCGGCCATGCATTAAGGAAAACCATCCACCTGAGGGAGGCCCTGATACTCATAGGGCACGTACAAGGGGAGGAGAATCGCGTCACAGAAAACACCTTCACCGCTGTGTAACAAAAAAAAAATCAAAACAAATAAACATACATATACAATTACTGTAAAAAGAAAAAATAATAATAAAATTTTTTTTATTTTTTTTTCTTCAATAAAAACCTTTTTTTTTCTTATTATTTTATTGTTACCCTTTTTATCTACTATTAAGTATCCCATGCAACCTTCTCCTTTCAAAGAAATTATATAATAAAAAAAAAATAAATAAGTAAAATAAATAAATAGATAATATACGTATATACATATAAGAGAGAAAAATATATATAAAAGTAAGAAATGAAGGGAATAATAATAAAAAGTATATATACATATATATATATATATATATACATAATTTATATACATACATATATAAAACATTATAAAATTATACTAACGGAAAGAAAGGGTAACACACGCCCACACTAAACAATAACTACTAAACTTAGAAAGCGTCCAACGACGAATTTTAGATAACTTAAAATTAAGATAACTATAAGTTAATTCTGTATCAAAACGAGAGTTTACATTTCTTTCTCTTTATTTTCTGGATAGTGATCGAACTTTCAAATGAATTTAAAGACCCACCGTAAAAGAAAAACGGTAGCGTGAAGAAAATGCGCATACTTCCGTCACCTGCAGCAAGCAGATGCCGACAGGTGGACCCACGCAGGTCGACGAGTAAATAAAGCTTGAACAAAACACTATCTCGAAAGACGGGTTCAGGTAAAAACACCTTGGAAAAAGAGAAAGAAATACTTTAATAATCCGCATACGTATAAGAAAACTATATATATTTATATAGATATATATAAATATATACTATAATAAAAAAATGAGAAAGAAATTTATATTGTAAAAAGAGTACGAAGGGATTAAGAGAAAGCTGTATATTTTTCCCTTCCTGCTCTTTTCTTAGAACCTCAGGACGCACATCTAAGAGAAATCTTATATGTGGGTCCTCTATTGAAAAGGAAATTTCCCGCGAAAGAAAAGAATTATCCTTCTTACTCTGCAAATGTTGTGTACCCCCAACATTTGTCTAAGGCGGGGGGTGTTACGTCCTGCAGAGTAACAATTCTTTTCTTTCGAAATTGATGCAGCCAAGCAACCGAAAAATTGCGAAAAGATGGCCCATCTTAACCGCGCGGATACGCTAAAATTGTCCGGTCGAGTCAATACGGTTGGTCTACCCTTGACACGTGCCGATTTTGTGCGGAAGCAAGCGTTGAAACGCGGATGACTGACCCCACCGACTCGAAACACTTGTCGCGCAATTAATAGGTAGGGCGTGGGCAATAATAAGAGACGGTACACCTGCGGATTAAAATCCCATAGGAACCATAGGCAGAATCAGGTATAAAAAGAAAGAGTTTCGGAGCTCGCGAGCACTTACTTACTTTCTTACAGTCATTTACAGTCACTTACGAGCACATACCGCACCTTTTTCATTCTGATCAATCTCTCATTTTTCGTTCGCGATTCACTCTAGTTCGATCCGGCGCACATTCCGTGACATTATATGTCCGAGTTTGTGACGTTCGGATTCGTATTTATCGTACTTAAATTTGACGCGGCATTGTGAGATCCGAACAGTCTGAGTGCCAATCGTCGACCAACCGTCCGCCGTTGTAAGCTGAATCCGCTCCGCCAACCACTAAATCGTTCGCACCTTCAAAACTTCACCCAACAGTAAGTCTCAGCCGTCCCTTATTATTATATTTTTATTTTTACTCTTCATAAGACTACCTTCTCTCTCTAATAAGATATTTATTATATTTTTCAAAACACTCGTATACTCAGTATTATTGCACCACCCTTCCTTTCCTCCCTCTATTACTCTCACTCTCTTTACTTTCCGCAGGATACAATCGAATTCTCTTTCGATTGAATCCGCAATTCTTTTACTTCCTGCAGGATACAATCGAATTCTTTTTCGATTGAATCCGCAATTCTTTACTTTCCGCAGGATACAATCGAATTCTCTTTCGATTGAATCCGCAATTCTTTTACTTTCCGCAGGATGCAATCGAATTCTCTTTCGATTGAATCCGCAATCATTTTACTTCCTGCAGGATACAATCGAATTCTCTTTCGATTGAATCCGCAATTGTTTTACTTCCTGCAGGATACAATCGAATGCTCTTTCGATTGAATCCGCAATTCTTTACTTTCCGCAGGATACAATCGAATTCTCTTTCGATTGAATCCGCAATTCTTTTACTTTCCGCAGGATACAATCGAATTCTCTTTCGATTGAATCCGCAATTCTCTTTTCTTCCTGCAGGATACAATCGAATTCTCTTTCGATTGAATCCGCAATTCTTTTACTTCCTGCAGGATACAATCGAATGCTCTTTCGATGGAATCCGCAACTCTCTTTTCCTTCCGCAGGATTCAATCGAATTTTCTTTCGATTGAATCCGCAACTCTCTTCACTTCCATCAGGAACAAAGAATTCTCTTCTTTTCATAATTAAAACTCTTTCTTTTCCTTTCTTTTGAGTAGATACGATCTAGATTTTATTTCCTTTTACCAGAAAGAGAGAACGTAGCCTTAATTTTTAAATTCATTCTAGTGCGTAATCGTGTCCCTGAGCGGAAAACGCAAAAAGCTATTAAGAACTGTCGGAGTCGTCAAAATAAGAAGCTCCGGAAGCTTGGCGCATCGTTATCGCTCTACGGAAAATTGAACCATCTGCGAGCAGAAAATTCTGTTTTTCCTAGCGCTCTAATTAATTTAAGAACTTCCGACGAACCGACCGATTCATCTCCACCAGTCTCAAATCCGTCCCCCGAATCATTGTCTCTTTCCCCCTGTCGTTATCCCTCCTCTTCTTATTCCCCTGGATCTACTGTAGAAACAGATTCTAAACAATCACCAGGGTCACCTTCTTCTACCTTTGATCCCTTTGCAAAACCCTTAGCATCTCCTCGGGATTCAACCTTTTCTGCCACCGACTTTCCTCCTACACCTTCACCCGATTTTTTTCATCGTAATCTCGATTCACCTGTTCGAAGACCCCCGGAAGATCCATACTCCCCCTCGTTAGAGTTTCCTCAGGAAAACCCGCATTCCTACTCATTATTTACTCCCGAACAAATAGAGAATATAGTAAACGAAAATTTCGAAACGAATCGAAGAGTAGTCAATGAATTGGAAGAAATCTTCGATTCGCTTCAAAGCCTACCTGGATAGCTAAGAATCACCTGATCACAATATACACCCACACACGCACATTTATATCTCGTTAAGCACCAATGTAACCAATTAAAATTTAAGTTATAATTACATTTTTTATTAAGATCATAAGATTTTTCTTCTTTTTATTATACATGTTTTCTACTAACAAAAATATTATTTAATAATTAATAATTATTATTTTAGTCATCACCTATCATTGTAATTGTTTATTTCTTTTATTGTGTTAAAATAAATTGTAATTCTTAATTTCAATCATTTTACTTTATTTCAATCACCTCTAATTCCCGCTCCGATAGAATTGCACTTAGTCCGATCCCGCGTAAAAGCGATTCAATTCGTTTACGCAAAATAAGGACTACACGAATGCAAGAGTCTGAATGAGAGTCATAGGTCGTCATTCTCGACACCTGATCTACATTCTGACTCACCTGATGCATTCGACTCGTCGCACATACCCGGAGACATGTGTGCGAGAGATTAGGCCTGTTCCGTCCTTCCTACCTCGCTCGAATTATTTCCCTAAGTCTCTACCTGCCAACCGACCCGAGAGACTTATTTCGAGAATTCTGGACGTAACAATCGATTAGTTTTGGTTTTCTTACAAAGAAGGAAACTCGTGATGACCGATGCATCGGTCTTTTACCTGGGTCAAATACGAAACTATTGTTCGAAAAGATCAAACGGAAAGGTTTTCCGGTGTATTTATGAAGGTGTTAGATGAGATATTGCTTGTAAGGAAAACTAACAAAGCATTTTACGAGTTACCCGTATACGTGCCGCAACATGTTTAAGCGGCAACGATTAAATTCCTGGGAAAAGAAGGGATGTTTTCCCCCTCTTAAAATTCCATAAAACTTTATTTCTAAAAACGTTAAAATTTGCGATCAGTCGTACATTAGTTGCGTGTATGGACGGATCTAGCATCGGAGTAATAGTGACTGAAATAACGAAAAAGAATATAAAAGATGGCGAATTACTACGTTCCGATCCAGGCTGAAGCGTGTGAAAAATAATTGTAAGTATCTATACATACTTTTAAATAAATATTTTTATATTCTTTCTTATTTTCTACAACTCACTCATCCATATTTTTTTATTTACAGATCACTTTTGGAACCAAAATATACGCCTCGCATTCTGGGAAGGAGATTTGCATTGATGCCTACAGCTTATAAATATCTTGACATTAGGATCAACGCAGGGCCGATTTCCTTTGTCGAATTAATTATCGGAGACAACCGAGGCAATTAAATAATTCTACATTACGAACCGTGGAAGGCATTGCTTCAAAGACGTGCGGACATCGAGCAACTTGTGCATGCAACTGTTGCGGCATCACTCACTATTTGCAATTTAACTATACACGTTGTAAATGTGAGCAATGGAACTATAGTAAAGTTGACGTTGTGTGGTACTTGCATGTACATAAAACCGTCAACTATATTGTTTTTATTGGAAATCGAGCATTGCGTCGAGCATGAATATTACCAATTATACCAGAATATATATGCTGTAAACAAAAAATATAAACATTTCGTATCTCTTTTGCGCAGAAATTGTGTTAACAATAAGTGCGATGCGGCGAAATTGTTATGCGAAATGTATGATAAAACTTCACTCATAGACTGTGAACTATTAATGTACGCTTTGGACAATATTGTATATAATGCCTTACACGTTTAATAAATGCAAAAAGTTTTTAAAAATAATAATGTCTAAATATTATTTCTATTATCCACCTTCTCATAATAAATAAAGTACAAAGGTTTACGAGGCGGAAGCGAGAGCGTACGCAGATATCAGATATTTTGACCCATTTTTTGTGACACGTTCTACCCATAAGCAGCGGTCAAGGGTCTCATCTCTTTCGGAGATGAATACCCTATTATTTGCCTTGCCATAAAATTCCGTTTTTGTGTCAAAATCCTTTTTAGTGTTATAATACGCGAGCGAATATGCATGCATAGCGTATGAAAATAGTATTATTCGTAGTAAAATTGTAATATTGGTAGTATTCGTAGTAAACTGTCTGCAGCGGGGGGTACGAGCGAAAACATTACCCCGTACGGACCCGTAAAGATTCGTCTGCAACGTGGGTGCCATTAATTGAAACATATATTAAATTTAAAAATGATTTGCCCTGTTCATTTTTCCTCTTTAGTATATATAAAAAAAAAAAAATGTGAGCGAGCGAACAATAGCCGCAACGCCTGCGGCCAAACACATGCGACTGACGCAATAGCGTGCCGCAACGGGGGTTGCGAAAACATTACCCCAGGTAAAGATTCGTCGTCTACAACGTCGACGACAAATGTACGGGTTTTAAATGATGGGTCTTAAAATATTTCTTGACAATAGAAGAGGAAAAAACGTTTCTTCTTCCTAAAAGGCTGAAACGAATTTTTAATACAAAAATTTAAACAATATGTAAAAGAGAGATCGACAATAGAGAGAGAGAGCGATACGTTTTTCTAAATATTTATTAAATAAATATTTTAATACGAGAAAAACCTAAACTATATGGAAAAGAGGGAGAAGGAGAGGGATACGTTTTATTCCCAAATAATTGTTAAACTAATTTTAATAAATTGATCAAAAATTTATATTAAATTGATATTAAGTTAATATTAACCTAATATAAACATAATAAAAATTTATATCAATTTAATAAAATTAGTTTATCAATTATTCGAGAAAAAACGCTATGGGAGAGAGAGAGAGAGAGGGAAAGAGAGAGGGAGAGAGAAAGGGATACGTTTTATTCCCAAATAATTGTTATCTGCTAAACTACTTTTTAATAAAATTGATATAAAATTTATATTAAGTTTATATTAGGTTAATATCAACCTAATATAAACATAATAAAAATTCATATCAATTTTATTAAAAATTAATTTAGCATATAACAATGATAATGAGAAAAACCGTTATTGGAAAGAGAGAGGGAAAGAGAGAGGGAGAAAGACAGCGAATATACCTGACCCTTGTAACGTCCCTCACACACACACACGTACACGTATACGTATGCACTAACACATAGTGGTCCCGAATCGGCCTACAACAACTACTAACTAAGATATTGAAATATGTATATATGTTACTGTTATTTAAACGATGGTATGATGTATTATGGTTTTGTATTTTATTTTATTTTATATATATTTATATATATATTTTTTATTTTTTTATATATATATTTTTTTTATAAATACGTTGAAAGACGTAAAATAATAAGGCGGTGGAATTAAGGCAATTAAAACGGTAATCTTGTATGCATATCTTTGCATATATTTGTGGAATTTATCCCTATGTACACTTAAGAGGATGCTATACTGACGGGAATTACCGACACATTATAGTATTCATTAATTTTCGAATTGGCTCTACAGATCACAAAATCCTTTTACAGAATAAAAGTACGCACCAAAACAAAGTGCGGGCTGGTAAATTTTACGAGAAAATCTAACAAAAAGTAAAAAATTTATTTATTTTCGGCTCGTGGATCTGTCAACCGAGGTTAACTTTTGTCATTTACTAACGTTCTGTAGCTCGTATATATGAAATGAGATCAGGCCGCACTTTAGAAAATTCTAACGAACAATATTAACTGTGTGTCATTCCAGTCAAAAGCTTAACAAAAAAGTTTAACATGTAAACAGCTGTACGTGTACAAATTTCGCTTAGCGCACGTAAACAATGGCAAGCAGAGTAGTGACTGTAGTTGATAGGTCTTTTCGTAGATGGCGAAATAATCGAAAAACAAAGACAGATCTATGCGTTGGACAAAGAGCGATAGCCTGGTTTCCCTCGAAAAATAATCTGCAATACCGACGTCGAGGAAGTTCTTTGGAAACTATAGCATCCTCTTAAATATACATATGATTTTTAATAGTGTTGGGATAGGCGCAGAAATCACAAGTAACAATGTGTATCAAGTATTTATTAGAACGTGTGGACTGGTACAGCGCTCGAGGCGAACTGACTGCGCGTCGCTGGTTCTCAGGCTCAACGCTATTGAAAAGAAAAAAAGTGTTTATGGGCCAGAGCCACGTGTAGCAATACAAAAGAGAGTCTCCCAATATACATACATATACGAGTATATGTGGAGTATATAACACGAGGAACAAAAAAAAGGTTATCTCTAACACTCCCACTTTCCAAGTGTTATTACTTATTGTCTAATGGTCTTACAACGCCAATTTTTGACCTTAAAAATTCAAACTTTTCTTTCGCAATGGCTTTCGTACATATGTCCGCGAATTGATCCTGCGAAGATACATATACAATGTCTATTATTCGTTTATCGTATTTTTCGCGTATCAAATGAAATTTTACATCAATGTGTTTCGTCCGGCTGTGATATTCCGGGTTCTTTATTAGCCTAATTGCACTCTGATTATCAACATGCAGGGTAATTGGTTTCGCATTACATCTGAATCCAATTTCAGAAAGAATCTTTCCTACCCAGATACATTTTTTTATGGCGGTGCTCGCAGCTATGTATTCTGCCTCAGTCGTACTCAGGCTTACTGTCGCTTGGCGTTTTGACGCCCAAGTAATTGCTCCGCCTGCAAGTCGAAAAATATAACCTGTGGTTGAACGCCGCGTCTCTATATCGCCCGCAAAATCTGCGTCTGAGAAACCTTTAATATCAGAAGTGTCGTCACCGTGATATAATATTCCATAACTCTCGGTACTTATTAAGTATCTAAATATTCGCTTTATCGCATTCCAGTGATTTAAATCGAATTTGCCACAAAAACGGCTTACCAGTCCTACCGCATACGAAACATCAGGGCGCGAAATCATCGCCAGGAACAATAAACCTCCTACAGCCTCTCGGTATGGGGTCTTGTCCATTTTCTCCCACTCACAGTCAGGGATCTTTAGGATCACATGTGGGTCGGACGGTACTGACACACTCTTCGCTTCACACATGTTGAAACGTTTCAGCAATCTATTTATGTATGAGCTTTGATGTATAAAAATCGTCCGCTTATCGCGATTTCGCGTTATCTCGATACCGACAAAACTATTTACCTCACTTTCGGTAATTTCGAATGTGTTCTTTAATTCAGTGAAGAAATGATCGATCACGACAGTACAATCTGCTAACACGAGTCCGTCATCGACATATAGCGCTAAATAAATCCTTTTCTTTTCAAATTTACCGAAATAAACGCATCTATCAGACTCGCTTTGTTTGAAATCGAATTTTCTCATGAAATTGTTAAATCGATCATTCCAACACCTTGCAGCTTGCTTTAACCCGTATATTTATTTATTTAAACGACACACTTTATCGCAACTTACATTTATGCCTTCAGGGATTTTCATATATAATTCCTCTTCGACTTCACCGTTGATGAACGCCGTCTTTATGTCAAATTTTCGCATTTCTAAGTTTTCGATAGCAGCAATAGCAAGCAACAAACGTATAGAGTCATATCTTACTACCGGTGAATATATTTCATTAAAATCAACGCCCGGTTTTTGTGAGAAACCTTTGGCACACAGTCGTGCTTTGAATCGGACCGTTTCACGACCTTCGCACACTATGGGTTTTTGTTTGAACACCCATTTATAATCTATAATGTTCTTTTCCTTTTTTGGAAAATCAACAATGGTCCACGTGTTGTTTCGCTCGTGAGCCTGAAGCTCCTCGTTAATCGCAATAGTCCATTCTTTTGAATTTTTACCATTTATCGCGTCTTTATATGTCGTTGGTTCATCAAACAACGCAATACATGCTTCATATCGATCCGGTCGCTTTAAATCATCGCGATTACGCAAATTATAACTTTTATTCGTTCCTACAACGATCGATTCCGGTTCATCATTATCTCCAATGTGTTCAATCTCATAATTATCATTCCCTTTTTCAGAAGAATCGTTTAAACGAATATCGAAGGAAATATCATGTTCCTCTTTATTTTTATTATATCGAGCCTTTTCATTAAAAATTACATCACGTGACACTATTACTTTATTGGTAAGTGGATTAAACAATCTATAATTCTTGGATTCATCGTGATATCCGACTAAATACATTTTATTTGATTTCGGCTCCCACTTTTTGTTAAGTTCTTTAGGAACATGAGCGTATGCGACGCATCCAAATATCTTTACATGAGAAAGATCAGGCTTCCTTTTAAACCATAGTTCGTAAGAAACCACATCGCGCGATTGAGATTGAATACATCGGTTTATTATATAGACTGCTGCGTTTGTAGCCTCAGCCCATAAACATTTCGGTAATCCGCTCGCGATTAGCATTGTTCTTGCGCATTCAACAATTGTTCTAATGTCACGCTCAGCGGTGCCGTTTTGTTCATGCGTATACGGCGCTGAAGTTTCAAAGACGATGCCGCGTTTTTTCATAAGATCACGCATCATGTGATTTGTAAATTCCGTTCCTTTATCAGTTCTCAAGGATTTTATATCATGACCAAATGCATTTTTAAAACTTGCGATAAATTCTTTAAATCTGTCATAAGTATCGCTTTTGTGAGACATGAAATAAACTTTACGGAAACCAGAACAATCGTCTTTCAAAATCAAAAAATAACGAGATCCTCCGATTGATCTCTCCGACATAGGTCCACAAACGTCTGCGTGGATCAAATCACCGATTTTACTTTTTCTTTTACTCGCGTTTTTGAAAGGTAGTCTATGTTGCTTACCAAGCACACAGTTTTCGCAAAAACATTTATCGTAACTGCATGGCTTTATTCCGGTTACGAGCTTTTCTTCAATCATTTTTCGCAAACATTTATCATTAATGTGCCCGAGACGTTTGTACCAGATTTCAAACGCGTTTTCCTCGACAACATTCGCGTTATTAATTGTTGTTGTCTCTATCAATAAACGGTATAAATTGTTACTTTGTTGAACCCCGCGAATTTTTAAGATATTTGAGTCCTTTATCTCGACGGTCTTTTCATTAAATATAACGGAATAACCTTTATTCGTGCACGCGCCTGTGGAAAACAAATTTTTGCGTAAGGTTGGAACGTAGAGAACATTTTCCAGTTTCCCGAGTTTCCACTCGCCATTAATCAACGTTTTAATTGCTACTGTTCCGTAACCCCTAACTTCGCAAAGCGTGTTGTCGCCTAAACTAACGGTTTCGTTCGTAGTCTCGTGAAAATCGTGTAACCACTCGCGTTGATACGTCATGTGCTTTGAAGCACCCGAGTCGAGAAGCCAAATCCTTTTAGCGTCGCGATCCAATAAATCTGCGATGACCTTCGCTTCCGAGACGATGAACGCGCTTACATCTGCCGAATTTTCTACGTTCGTTTTTTCAGAATTTTTATTATCTTTAGACGCATTCTTTCTCGCATAACAATATCTCGAAATGTGACCGCGTTTTTTACAAAAATGACATACGAAAGTCTTCTTTGTCTCCAAGCTGTCCTTGTCGACGTTCGATTTAGGGTCCACCTTTCCCCGCTGCGTTCCCCTGCCACGTCTCTGCAGCACTGTCATGGCAGCCGTGGTGCTTGTTGCGTCATCCATGGCGGCAAGTCGTCCTTCCTCCTTGATGAGACGCTCGATTAGCTTTGACTGCGTCTGTTCCTCCTCGCTGACGCTATCCCATGCCGTCACCAAAGGGCCAAATTTCTGGGGGAGAGTGCTCAAGATTTTCGACATTATGGTCACCTTGGATAGTTCCTCGCCAATGTCGCGTAGTTGACTCGCCATATTTTCGATCTTCGCCACATGTTGTACGAGGGTATCATTCGGCGCCATTTTGAGCTCGTGGAAACGAGACATCAACGTTAGCTTATTTGTCGCGCTTTTCTGCTCATGTATGGCACTTAGCTTTGCCCACATTTCAGCGGCTGTCTCACATGTTATCAGAGTCTCGAGTTGCTTATGTTCCATTGACGATGATATGTAACACATCGCTCTAGCGTTGCGTGCGTTCCATGCGTCGAAACCTGCCTCTGTCGGTCCTGGTGTCGTCTCCGTTCCATTAACTAATTTTAAAAGACCAGTGGCCGTAAAAATGGCTCGCATTTGGAACTTCTACACTTGAAAGTTGGATCCATCAAATCGCACAACCGTCTTCAGATCAATTCGATCAATCGAATCTGTACTTGAGTTCGCCATCTTGATACGACACAAAGAAAAAAAAAATTCACAGAGTCGAGCACTTCACTCGCAAATTTACGTGACAGACTTTTCTGTTTCAGTGTTGCTCGTTAAAACTGATCCTTGCGACTTGAAACACCGACCTGGGCCCATAACCTGTTGGGATAGGCGCAGAAATCACAAGTAACAATGTGTATCAAGTATTTATTAGAACGTGTGGACTGGTACAGCGCTCGAGGCGAACTGACTGCGCGTCGCTGGTTCTCAGGCTCAACGCTATTGAAAAGAAAAAAAGTGTTTATGGGCCAGAGCCACGTGTAGCAATACAAAAGAGAGTCTTCCAATATACATACATATATATGTGGAGTATATAACACGAGGAACAAAAAAAAGGTTATCTCTAACAAATAGTGTGGCAAGTTTTGCAAATTGACAGCGATAATCCATTGCGATGGAATTTTTAATTAAACAATAGTAATTACAATCATAAAGATTTAAAATAATTACGTAGTTACTACTTGTTAAAATTTACTATAAGAAAAGAGGCGCAATAATTATCGATATGATTTCAAAGCTAAATTATAGATTGTAATCATAGCGGTGGGGTGTTCTATCGCATAATTATTAATTGTTATGTGTATGAAGGCAATAGAGAAAAAAGGTTTCTTAAAATTTATTATGATTAAATTATGAAAAGTAAAAAGTGTTGACGATAATCGGATCTCGGATTGGATTGAGCAATGGTACTCAACCTAGGTATAGAAAATTTTCCTAGACTATTCGGATTGACGATTGCTGTCTCAAATGTAATCTTATTGAGGACAAAAGTGTGGAGACGCACAAGCACTGTAAAGTAATTCTCTTTATTTTTTTAAATAATAACACAAAATCTAAAATTAAAGCTAATCTAAAGTTAATAAAAATAATTTGAATTTATAATTGTGAATTTTGTATTTTCTGACTTTACTCTTTATTTTGTAGAAATATTCAATGATATTTTCTTGTTTGTTTTCTCGTTTTTCTTCCATAAATCTGTAATTATAAATCTGTAACATTATAAAAAAAAATCTCTTTACCTTCGCAGAAAATAGAAGAATGGATATATTTCTTTTATGGAATGTTTTGTTTAACAATGAAGAAAATGATGAAGATGTCTGGGATGGAGAAGTCACACATCTAAGAGAACATCATTTTAGGATACCCAATTTTTTTGAAAATGTACTACTTTTATATTTGTTATCAGATAGTATTAAACAACTTGCATTAATTTTTAATATCTTATATTTATAATAACATGTGGTATTATTTTATTATAGATTTCAAGTCACATTTCCGTGTTCAAAGGAATACTTTTGAACACTTAACACAAACTTTTGGATTCGATTTATTAGAAAATGATGATTTTCATAAATTAGCACCAGCGAAGCAACTTCCCACGCAACACATGGATGTCCCCGGACGTCCGTTACATGTCCACAAAAGTCTTTGTAATGTCCCAATATCTCGTACATCCATAGGACGTTCCAAGGACGTTCGAAGGACATCCTGGTTTATCATAGCTGCTTATGACGTTTGTAAAACGTACGCAGGACATATTTGGGATGATTCGTAATATCGTACATATTATGTATATTAAACATGTTCTTGACATACATAATAAATATGCATTCAAAAATTGCGAGCGTTGTTCTTTATATTAAATAAGACATCTTGAAGATGTTCTAAGGACGTCTATTAAGGGGGCTTTTACATTCGCCGGCCGAAAAAATAGCCTATATTTACGAATTTTTAAAAGAAAATCTTTTATATATAGGAATATGCGGTTTTTTTCATGGAATTATTTAACATTTAAACTACAAAAAAAATATTTTTTATTTATAAAAAGACGTGTTTTAATGCCTCTAAAGAGCGATCGAATTAGCGGTCATCAGAAAAATACACTTTCACGGTGGAAGTGATAGAGCTTCTGCAAATTATCTGAAATCAACAAACCGACAATTTTTATTAATTATACTAGTGCCTCCATGGCTGGTACCAAAATGAAGTCGATAGCATAAAATTTATAAAAAATACAACAGCGCAAAGGAAAGTTTGATTTTTTCCCCAAAAATTTATTACTTTTTTGCTTATAAAAAATCACATTTGTGTTGTAAAAACTTAATTCTGATATCAGACATGCGGAAAAATGTTAGGATCAAGAAATAATAAACCCCAGCAGGTTATCTTTATTGGTTTTTTAGTTATCACTTCCGCCAGCTCGAAAAACATGGTTTCGAGAAAAACACGTTTAAAATTTTAGTTTGATTTTTTTCATAAATAACTAAAATTTCAAGGTACTTACGTTTATTCTGCAATACCAAGGCCATATAATAAACCCTCTGCTTCTTTAAAAAAAAAATCGATTTTTTGAAGCCGACGAATGTAAAAGCCTCTTTAAATGTCCAGAAGATATCGGTGGTACGTTCCAAAAAAGTCCGCTACCTTGCCTGTACCGGACGTAACAGAGACGTGAGGTTTTGATCACAAAGTCGCAGAAAATATGATACGTCTTGTGCACGTCGCTGCGACGTAACTAAATAATTTGAATGTTTCAATTAATTAGCTGTTTGTTGAATTTTCTTTTGTATTATGACTTATATTTTAAAGATAAATAACATTTCACTTTTTAAAAATGATGTTTTTCATTTAATGTAATTAAGGCTCCTGAGTAGTCACCGCGGCCATATTGAAATCGTGACGTCAGAAGCGAGAAATTGCATTTAACGACACGTAATTTTGTCCGACGTGCCATTTCTAAATAAAGCCAATTTCGATAAAACAAACTAAACAGATGGCTTTAAAACATTTCTAAATATCGGTCAAGACTATCCTTTTTCCGCCTAACAGTCAGTAAATAGTCGAGAAAGGCCCGTAAAGTGAAGCCTATTTAAGCAGAAAAGCAGTTTGACAGCTATTGAAAAGAAGGAGAAATATGCTTTTACGTAACGTTACAAAATTCGAAGATATCTTTAGTCTTGACCGAAACTTACGAACTTCATGAATACGAGATAAGTCACATTTTCACAATAAAGCACTTAATAACAAAATGGCACGTCGGACAAAATTTTGTCAACAACACATCGCTTTTCACGCCTATTAGCTCAGCCTTTTTCCGTGGCGAGGATGGCGAGGAGCTGCAATAGAATTCCTGCCGGTATGTCGTTTACATGTCGGTAAGATCAATATCTGACACACATGTTACCGTCGACATACAGCTACTTCAATCGAATTAAATTGAAACACCAGTTTCAGAAAAAAAATTGTTACGATATTTCTAATTATAAAATACTTTGGAAAGTCATCAGGAAATATATATGTTTGAGACGTAGAAAATATGCGAAAAAAAATTCGGTAATTTGTGTAGACCAATGTTTGTTGTGCGAAAGATAGATTTTCTTATATAAAACTAAAGATATAAATTTTGTGAAAAAAATTGAAATATCTACAAAATGAGATGTAGAATGTCAAGATCCGTTAATTAGAAAAATAAATATCAGAGAAAAAAACCTTTTTTTCATACGTTTTTTATTTATGGAAATTTGAACGCAAGGCTTTAAAATTATCATAAAATGCAGTCTTTGTTTTAACAAAAAAGCTAACTGAATTTTAGTCTGAAATATTTTTTAGTTTTTGCGCAAAGTTATTTTTTCACTAAAAAATTATCAACAAAAAATTAATTTTTTTATATCTTCGAATAATCTCACATCAAGTTACAAGTGAATTTTTTTCTTTAAGAGTTGCGCTATTACGTACATTTTGTAATTTGTTTATTTATAACGTAAAATAGATATCCACTTTTTAAATTGTTTTATAATAGTGTAATAGCAAAAATTTATTTAATTACGAAGTGTATATATGCATGGGATAGTGCAACTCTTAAAGAATAAAAATCACACCTGTAGCTTACTGTGCTACTGCTAAAATATTAAATAAATTAACTTTTCCGCAGTATCTTAATGAACAAAGTTTTCTGCAAAAATTAATAAATATTTTAGGCTAAAATTTAGGAGATTTTTCGTTATAATGAAAACTACATTTTACGAAAATTTTAAAGCCTACATTTAATTCTCAATGAATAGAGAGCGAGGGAATTAAAAGAAAGTCGATCAAATTCGAACCGAATTTCATCGCGCTGCAATTTAGCGCTCTGATAAGCCATGCTGGCTTGTCTCTGCATAATAATAGTAAATATTGTCAGGAATTTATAATTAATTTATGATAATTAATTTTATGAAGTTCATGGAATGAATAGTTTTACAAATATTTATTTTTAGAGCTTTTTCTTACATTGCTGCAAATTTCATCAAAATCGATGATAGACAAAATCGATATGTTATCAAATCCATCGAAAAAACATTAGTATAAGTCTCGGTAGAATGAGAGTTGAATAACTAAATAATTAAAGCAAAAAGGGATTGTTTCTCGTTCTACGCGTCAAAGGATCTGTGAAAAATGGAGATATTTTCTATTTCACTTGATACAATCACATAGCCGAATGTGCGTGTTTGCACGGATACATGCAATTCTCGTACGTCTATGGGTGCGTTCCACTTAACGCCTGCAACGACAACGACCACGACCGCAATATTTGCCGTTCCACTAGATTGTGGGCGCTACGGTCGAAATCTTAAGTGGAACGAGTTCTGTGTAGTGACAGTGCGTCATGGAGGTCTTTATTATTACACAGCCTTTGACTATATAAATATGGACTGCTAGTTGGCTCTTTTAGGCTGTAAGAAACATCTACAGCGTCATCATCTCCTAAGCGACAATTTCCAGTATAAAATAACATATGGTGTGGTGTGTGGCTTTTATACGCGACAGTAATAAACATTTGTGCGATTGAGTGATACAATACAATAGTAGTATATTGTTTTATAAATGGTTGTAAATCAACCAAATATAAAAATGTAAAGGAGAAACACATTCCTGTACCATTTTTTGGGTAAGTTATTAGTTAATTGCATTGTAACCTAAACTTTTTAATTTTTTTAAATTAGAAAATAAATTAAAAATGAGAAATATAATTCCTACAATGATTCAAGAAACATTAAGAAATCTAAGATTAGATACATTATTTATTAACTTTGACACACATATTAAAGATCTAGAAATATTAGAATCACAAATATGTAATAATAAAATTAATTATTACGTATTATTTGAACGTTAAATTAGCTTATAAAGGTAAAATAATTACGTTGAATGAACACAAAGACTTCATAAGACGTAAGTTAATTAAAATTGTTATTTTCAGCGGGCAATAATTTATACTGTACACTTTATTACCCGAAAATGACGGTTCTCTAATGAGGCTTTCTTTTATTTATATGACATCACTTATTTGTTTTTATTTTTAATTACTTTCTATTTTTTGCTTTATATATTTTATTATATATATATATATATATATATATATATATATATATATATATATTTATATGAGGATATGTAGGAATCAGTAATGATCCACTACGATTAGTCTTATAAATGGTATGTTTATTATATTAGACTATTACAGGACATAGGCGTAAAAGAACAGAAAGGATCACACGACTGCTTGGTCAAACGAGCCAGGCTAAGCTAAACTGCTGTATCTGCGCGGGAGAGAACTCTATAACTCTTATTGCCTAGCGCCAATGCGCCACCTATATCTATCGCTTACCGATACTCTTCCCACAATCGGCCATCCTAATTAATCATCGCCCTCGATGATATTATTAATATTTGACCAAGGCTTTAAATATTCTGCGCAGGTACTTGTTAAAGCAGGACCTTCTCCAGTATCTATTCGCTTTACATCATAAGTCTTATTTGGTTTAATTTTACATATCTTGTAAGGTCCTAAGTATTTCGCACGCAATTTTCGGCCTAGTCCTAACTGAACGCGCTTAATTGCTACTAAATTACCTAACTTATATTCTACAGCTTTCTTACGTCTAAGATTGTAAGTACGACGATTCTCTTCTTGCGTTTTCAAAATTTATTCTTTTGCTTTAATTCGTATATTATCGCGCTTTTCTTCGAATTGTTCCTGAAACTCTCTCTTTAACAGTTCTCCAATATTTACATTTTTGTGTCGCATTTTAGTACCTATTAGTAACGGAGTTGTATTAATACTACGCTGATATGTTGAGTTCAAAGTTTGTTGTAACAGTGATACATGTTTATACCATTTGGTTGGATCATCTAAAGATAGTTTTGTTAAAACGGGAATAATTATGCGATTAATTCTTTCAATTTGCCCATTGGCACGTGGTAAACCAGTAGTAATCATAGTATGTTTAATATCTTTTTGTTTACAATAATTAGCAAATTCTAATGACGAAAATGCTGTTCCACGATCGGAAATTATAATAACAGGATTACCAAAAATTTGCTTTTGTAATTCCAATTTTGAAATTGCTTCTTTAGTAGTAGTCGACTTAACAGGGGGGGTACAACCATACAAACTTTGTAAAACTATCAATGACCGCAAAAATATGATTGTAATTCTTATGTGTAGATTCTAGTGGTCCTAAATGATCCACATGGTAGATGTATAAAGGTAGATCTACTTTTTCTAATGGATTCAAGAATCCTTCTTGCTTACCCTCTTTTTTGTTTGCTAATATACAATGAATGCAATTAGAAATAAATTTTTCGATCTTTTCTTTTACATGAGGAATATAATAATCATTTTTTAAATTTTCTTCAGTTCGTTTTACAGAAAAATGACCTTTATCATGAGCCATCTGAATTACTTCATAATACATAGATTTTGGTGGAACCAATAATTCTTGACCATCCTTATATTTGTATAAAACATCATTTCGTAAAAGATAATCGTCATAAGCTTTATGTTTAAGTACCTCTATAATGGCTTTCAGTTCTGAGTCATTTCTCTGTGCTTCTTTAATTTTAACAGAAATAGAATTCTCAACTATATTCATTACAGGATATCGGCTTAGTGCATCAACATGCCGTATTTGAGAACCAGAACGATGTTCAATGACCTTATCATATTCCTCTAACGCTGTAGCCCATCTCGCTATTTTAGGGCATAGTTTTATTTTATCCATTGTTTGTCTAAGAGCAGCACAGTCTGTAACAATTTTAAATTTTATTCCTAATAAGTAATGATGAAATTTTTCTAAAGCTCGAACAACAGCTAACATTTCTAATTCATAACTCGTATAGTTACGTTCAGCAACGCTTGTTTTACGACTGAAGTAGTACACTGGGTGTAGCTTATTATCATTAGGATTTCGTTGCAGAAGGATAGCACCAAAGCCATCACGACATGCATCCGTGTGCAGTTCTGTTTTTAATTTAGGATTAAATATTTCTAAGACAGGACTTTTGCCTAGCAACTCTTTTAATTGATCAAAAGCTTGTTTCTCTGCAACATCAAAATTGAACGGCTTATCATCCTTCTGTAACAAATCACTGAGAGGTTTCGCTATAATACTGTAGGATTTTATAAATTTGCGGAAATATCCTGTTAATCCTAAAAATATTTGCACGTCTTTTACATTACGAGGTTCCGGAAAGTGCAATACTGCTGTTATTTTTTCGGGAGACGGATATACACGACCGGCTTCGACTATATAGCCTAAGAATGTAATACGAGTCTTCATAAATTGACACTTTTTTTTGTTTATCTCTAAACCATACTCACTAGCTATATGCAATACTAATTTTAATTGCTCAATGCCTTGCTTTATATCCGACGAAACAATAATTAGGTCATCTAAATATAATAAAATTATTTTTTCGTTTATCAAAGGTCTGAAAATGTGGTTGATAAATCTTTGAAAGACAGGGGGCGAATTGCACAATCCAAACGGTGCTTTCAAAAATTGAAATTGCCTATGATGTGTTATAAAGGAAGTGTATTTCCTACTTTCTTTCGCAACAGATACGTGAAAAAATCCATTTGTTAAATCAATGGTACTGAATATGCTAGCTTCTACCAACTGATCAATCTGATCTTCGATAAGTGGTAATGGAAATCTATCTTTAACAATAACTTTATTAATTCTGCGATAGTCAACGCATACACGCGGGGAACCATCTTTTTTCTTAACAATTAGTACTGGACTTGCAAATTCTGACGAACAAGGTTCTACAATTTCCTCCTTGACCCACTCATCTACAACTTTTTCAATAATTTCTTTCTCTTGAATTGAAGTTCTATACGGTCTTTGATAGATAGGAGATTCATCTTTAAGTACAATTGACAATTCTATATTAGTGCTTTTGCATCTTTTAGGCTCATATGACGTAATTAAATTATCAATTGTTTCTTTAACGTCTTTATCAATAATAAGATCTATATTAGTGTTTGCCTCCTCTGTTAAATTGATTTGTGTTAAAAATATTTTGTGCTCAATTTTATTAATTAAAATGCCCTCTTGTGTGATTTTAATTTCGGCTTGATTTAAAAAATCTATTCCTATTACTGCATGCATGTTCATCGTATTAGAAGGCACGATATGAAAAGTTAATGGATAGTTATCCTTATCAATTGATACTACAGTCTGAAAACAACCTAGAGTTTTAGCCTTGCCTTGTGCAATTCCAGTTATCATAATATATGATTTTAGCAAATCTTTAGAATTTAATCTGGAATAAATGTCTTCGCGTAATAAACAAAGTTGACTACCCGTATCAATTAATGCATTAATCTTAACATCGTTAATAGTAATTTCTTTGCACATACGCTCAATAGAATTATTAGACTCAATATTTAAATTTACTGCTGTTTTTGTTTCTACGGAAGTTTTACTTTTTGAATTGTCAACAGTACAATTGGATGATTCATGCCCAAATTTATTACATCTAAAGCATTTCTTTCCTTGATCTTTAAATTTACATGTATTAGCCTTGTGGCCGTTAGCACCACAATTATAGCAAATTAATGTCTTAGTTGATGACTCTTTAGCGCCTTTTTTCACCTGTTTTGATGAATCTTCTTTGTTCTTTGCAGACTCTTTACTTTTCGTTGTCTTTCTGTCTTGTGCTAGCTTCATCTTCTCGTAAGTGCGTAAACGTTCCTTGAAATCAGTGAAATCCTTTGCTCCGTATAGCAGTACTTTATTGGTCTCTTCGTCGGTAATTCCATCAATGATATATTGGATGACAGATTCCTTGTCAATGTTACCTCGTGAACCAAGCTCCTTCATGGATAAGTAATATTCTTGTACGTTCTCTTCTTTTTTCATTTTCCTGGTTGCAAGCATTCGATGTAGCTCGGCACTACTGATTTTGGAACTGAATTCATCTTCGAGTATCGTCTTGAGTTTTTTCCAGTTTTTAACTACACCTTCACTTTGCAAAAAGGTCTTGGCTGCGCCTTTTAAAAGCTTTCTCGCAAAAACTAATTTCTGCATGCTGTTCCATTCAAATAACATAGCGGTATCTTCAAAGTCGGCAATCCATCGCTCAACTGGATAATCATCACTTCCATCAAACGTACGGACTGAGTCCTCCACGTCCTTAAAATTTACAGCAAAATTTATCTTACTTCTCTTCCGTTTTTCACGTCTACGATTTTCAGAGTGATCACTATCTGTTTGATCATCTGAATTGTCGTGAGATGCACCTTGACTATTATCACTGTGCTGAGAGACGTCTTCATCAGCGTCATCGTCTTCTTCTCCGTCCTCGTCTTGGCTTTCTTTTGGTACGAGACTATTGACGTCCATGAGTGCACGAATAACACGCACCCGCAACTCTTCTCTAGTACCGGTGTAACATAGACCAAGCACGTTGCACATTGAGGTTAGGTCTCCAACGTTGAAATTGTTAGAGTATTCGAACTTTGCTCGATATTCGTTAGATTCATCCTGAAATGTAAATCCAGAAAATTCTCACAGTTTACGTCGACTAGTTCTATCTCCTTCTTCTTCAAATATCAGCTTGTATAATGCCTGTATTGCAGGACGAGATGCAGACTTAATTTTATCTCTTATGGACTCAATTTGTCCCAAATTCTCCATTTTTGATTTTTATACAAGCAGATACTTTAATTATGACGGACAATGATATGGCCAGCTAATATTCGAGAATGTACTATGGCGTCGTCTCTCACTCGCGCTTCAATCGTCATATATATTTGTCGTCGCTACTTACTTCTTTTAGCGAGCGGTAGCCTCTCTTTACCTCCTCTGCAGAAAGAACAATGTTGTCGTCTTAATGCTTCTGCCACGTCTTTAACAAAAGCTCATACACAATTCTCTCCTTGAAAGAAATATTGCTACGCCGTCGTTGCTCACGTCGTCCCCTTCTTATATGCCGTCTTTCTCGTCTTCACGCGCCGTCTATATCGTCTTTATGCGCCGTCTCTTTCTTCTCCTCGTGTTGCTTCTTTCGTCCTCGTACCTCTTTTCCCTTTCTCGTTTCTTTTCGCACGGATCCCGGACGAGCCCCCAATTTGTAGGAATCAGTAATGATCCACTACGATTAGTCTTATAAATGGTATGTTTATTATATTAGACTATTACAGGACATAGGCGTAAAAGAACAGAAAGGATCACACGACTGCTTGGTCAAACGAGCCAGGCTAAGCTAAACTGCTGTATCCGCGCGGGAGAGAACTCTCTAACTCTTATTGCCTAGCGCCAATGCGCCACATATATCTATCGCTTACCGATACTCTTCCCACATATATATATATATATATATATATATATATATATATATATATATAAATTATATAATTTTTTTTAATATATCTTTAATAATAAAATGTGTATATTTTATATTTATTTTCTTTTAATTTAGTAAAATTAATTCTTATTTTACAGAAATATAATCGCATATTTTGGAGTGAACGTATAAATTCAAAGCGATATATTGTATTCCGTCTCTTTCTTTTCTGATTTTCTACTATTGCTGTCTCGCTTTTTTGTTTCACATTTCTGCCACTTAGGAGATGAAAGCGTTGCAGATCTTTCTTACACGAAAACATAGGAAAGTGGAGGGGTACTAGCAGTCCATATTTATATAGTCAAAGTACACAGCGCTATAGAACTTACGAATCAGAATCTGAAAACTCAAGTTCTGATGACGAGTGGGTGTTGTATCAACAAAAGAAAAAACGTAAACTTCGCTTGCGAATTCCAAATTACATTAATGTTGTAAATAGTTACATGGGACACGAATTTAAAAGTCATTTTAGGTTAGTAACAATACGCAACTTTACACATTTTATTCAAATATCCATATGTGCTAACACGTACAGTTGCCAATATTAACATTTTTTTCTTGTCTACAGAATGTCAAGAGCGACGTTTGAATGTCTTTTAGAAATGCTTCTACCTTATTTAATAAGAAAAATAAAAGGATGTCCAATGATCCCACCTGATCATCAATTAATGATTGCTATTTGGAAAATGGCAACCATGGACTCCTACAGCTAATGAAAAATTAAAAATAATGAATAAAACTTTTAATTTACAACAAAAACATTTTTTGATAAATTTCTTCCTTAAAGATCTGTTTGCGACCGATTTAATGTTGGAAGAGCAACTGCACTTCGAGGTGTACGAAGAGTCACACATGGACTTTTCTTAAAATCTTCCACATTTATTAAATGGCCTACTGGTGATCTAGCTATAAAGGTTATGCGAGGATTCGAGGAAAGCAGTAGCTTTCCAAAAACTGTTGGGGCCATAGATGGTACCCATATTCGGATTGATGCGCCAAAAGAAAACTCTGTCGATTATATCAACCGTAAAGGCTTTCATTCTATACAGTTACAGGTAACAAATATCTATTGATCACAATTAGTCTTTTAGAAATGTTTGGTTTTGTACATTTGCATTTTCATTTACAGTTGGTGTGTGATCACAGAACGTTGATCACACACTGTTATGCTGGCCATCTGGGCTCAGTCCATGATCAACGAGTTTTTCGTCAATCAGAGGTAGCAAATTATTTGAATGACAAAGAGAAATTTCCAGCTGACAGTCACATATTGGGAGATGCCGCATATGAGATTCATCAACACTTATTAACTCCTTACAGAGACAATGGACACCTCACAGCGAAACAGATTAATTACAATTATCGCTTGTCAGCAGCCAGAGTGACAGTCGAAAGATGCATCGGTCTCTTAAAAGGGCGTATGAGGAGTTTATTACATTGTCTACCTATGTCAAGAGTAGACCTAATGGCGGAATATGTGATTGCATGCTGTGTGATCCACAATATTTGTACATTAAGAAGTGATGAAATTGAAGTAATCACCATACTTCCAACTTCATCAAAATATGACAGAAATCAAGGAATTATTTTGCCTCCAGGAAACCAAAATGCTGGTGGAATTGCCAAAAGAAATTTAATTATGAATTCTTTACAGTTATAAGTTTACAAATTTATAAAAATACACTTAAAATTATTATAATAAAAAAATAAAATTGTTTCATTTTTTAACTTAATTACAGATGTAGTAATAATTATAATGTAAACTTATGTGATAACACAGCAATTATTATATAACGAACATTAGTCTTAAAGATATATATTGAACATTAGTCTTAACTCTCGTAGAAAAATAAAATTAATATTTTTTTATATCACACAAAACAATGTCATTATTAATATATTATGCTTAGAAATAAGCATTTTAAGTAAACTATATAAATGAAATAAAATTTGAATAAATGTAAATAACAAAAAATAGGAAAAATATAAAGTTACATCTTATAGAATAGAGTTTTAATATGATGATTTTAAAAATCAATGGAAAAATATTAGTTTCTCATATAAAGCACTCACTGTTTCTCACTTATTTTGATCAAAATTTGAAGAAATTTCTCGTCCATTTCCATTCTTTCTTTATGCCTTTTGGCTTTTGCTTCTTCTTGTTCATTTTTTTGAATAAGCCTCTTCTTAAGAATATTGCATATGTTTTCTTTAGATGTTGACGATTCTTTTCTATTAAGACTTCTTTCCTTTAGGACTAGATTTTCTGTTGATGAATCTACAAAAAAGTATTTATTAAAGTCTAAATTTATAAGTTTCTCGGATCACAGTATGTTTTTATCTCACGTATGGTTCGACGTAATACATGAGACAAACATATACTGAGGTTTGAAAAAAACTGTGAATTTAATCCTAAATACTTGAATAAAATTTTAATATTTTACATATTTATCATTAGAATTAAGAATAAATGCAGTATGATATTAGGAAAATAATTAGATAAGGCAATAAAATTTAAAAAATCTCAAAAGTATTTTTCCAACTAATATATAAAAACCACAATATAGATAGTTCATGTTTAAATTTACCAGATGTAGGCCCTTTGTCCTGCTTAATGGAAAGTCCTGTTGATGATGCAACGGCGATTGGTGAGCACCAAGCTCTTTTTGAAAAAATTTCATCCATAATCTACAAAATACATATGTATTAAAGCAATGGAAAGAATTTGTAATAAACTTTTTTCACTACATTTTAATCTAAGTTTTCCTGTACCTCATAAAACTGCCAAGTTCGCCTATCACTGCCTGATCGACTATTGTGATCCTTAACGCTTTTATAAGATTTTTTCAGGCTTCTCAATTTCGCTGCACATTGTGGTCCCGTGATCATATGTCCTTTTTCAGCTAGAACATCACTAATTTCCTCCCAGATTTTTTTTTGTGAACATTTTCCACTAGAAAATTTATATTCGAATGTTTTATATGTATCTAACAATAGCAATACAGCAGCTGTTGACCATCTATATAGAGAACCTAAAATAAACATTGAACATAAGATCAACTGGTTTAATCAATGTTAGGGCCTAAGCAAAATGGTTGACTTATAATTTTAAGACAAGTTTTACGACTTAAATCTTTGTCTTTAGTAACGTACAATAACTGTCTTGTGTCTCAAGTCTTAAGTTACGAATAAAATCTCTTTTTACTTTAAGATTTGAGACACAAGATAGTTATTGTGCGTTACTAACATTCTGCTAAGGGCCTTAATTTAAAACAAAATAAACAAATTATTTAATTAACATACCATTGTCATCATTTTGATTTTCAGTTTCTGTTTCGGTATTTGTTTCAGTGATTTGTTGAGTTAGGTCTGGTTCGATAGAAGTTGTTTTTTCTGTCAATTCTTTATCTTTTGTGGCTGCATTTAATAAAGACGTTGCAAAGGCCATATCTAAAATCCAAGAAAATATTATGTTAAAATATAGCACATTCTATAAAGTAAGGTTTTAAGCTAATTTAAAAAAAAGTAGTTTTACAACATTTTAAAAAAATATGTCACTTACCTCGTTGCGCACGTAAAATATCTTCCGGAGAAAGATAAACATCTACAACTATATCTTTTTCTGGATCATATAATGAAACCTTTTCCATTATGAAAAGTTTTTAATTATGGGTTTCTAACCACGTAGCAGAAGACCAGAAGCGACGACCGCGCTGACCCACCGATAAACCATGAGCGTCGTGAGCTTGATGCGGTCGCGAGTAATGACGTCATCTATGACGTTGTGAACGCGACCATAATCGTCGCGGTCGTTATGTGGAACGGGTTTTCAGGCGTTGCGAGCGTTGTGGGCGATAAGTGGAACGCACTCTTAGCTTGACCTTGCTGTTGCCGCGCGCGTGAGATGTGTGCGAACATGTGATTCGCGTTACGATGCTGATAGAAGCAAGAGACGCAGAAGATGTAAGTAACCTTGTATCTTGTATATTTCTTTAAAATGTATATTAATGAATGTAGTTGCCGGTCAATGATTACAACGGATATAATCATTTATTTTTTAAGGTTAGATTTGAGGTTAATCTTATATACGCATTGAATTATATTAATGTATGAGCATGCAGTCTCATATTATTGTACAGAGAAACCGAAGAAAAGACAAGGTATCATATAATTAAACCGAAGATGTCTTGTATTTTCAGGTAGAAATGTGATAAATCGAAAACTTTTGGGACGTCAAAACTGAGACATTCTATTATATATTCGTCTTCTTTGATCAACACGCAGCTCGTCATACATTTCCGTCATATAATTCTTCTTAGAAGTTTACAAAGCTATTTTTGTCATCCTCGATTGTATAGTGAAAGGGTAAAGTAATCCTTATTGCACTCACCTTTTAAACACACGCGCTTTTAAACACACACACACACACACACACACACACACACACACACACACACGCGCGCGCGCGCGCGCGCGCGCGCGCGTATATGTTACTTATTATATATTCTAATTTATAATTTTGCATTTTAATAGAAAATAATGAGAACTTATAAAATAAAGACAAATAGAGCCTCTGTACCGAAAAATATTATATTGAGAGCCATAAAAGGAGTAATAGAAAATAACGAAAGTTATAAAAGCATGTCAGATTTATATAATATACCAAAACGATCTTTAGTTAGATATTGCAAGCAATATAGAAATGCAAATATTGATGCAGCGAGCACATCAAATCAAAATAAATCTCTCAATGTAGGATACAAAAATTGTACGAAACAGATTTTTACTGATATAGAAGAAGAAGCCAAATTAGAAAAATATCTCATGAAATGCTGTGATATTTATTTTGAACTATCACCAAAAGAAGTGTGGAAGCTAGCATACCAATATGCTGTTGCTATAAAAGCAAAAATTCCTGAAAACTGGACAAAGAACACTATGGACCAGATTGGTTTAGTAAATTTATGGTACGCCATAAGAAACTAAGCATAAGAACGCCAGAGGCAACAAGCTTAGCTTGTGCTACAACTTTTAATCGCACCAATGTACAATTATTTTTTGACAACTTGATAAACGTCTTGACACAATTTAATTTACAACCGTGTGACGTATAGAATATGGACAAAACGGGAGTGTTTACTATACAAAAACCAAACAGGATAGTGGGAAGACGTGGCTTAAAACAAATTGAGCGTTTGACTTCTGCAGAGAGAGGACAACTTGTTACTGTGGCTTGTGCTGTATCAGCTAGTGGCAATTCTGTTCCACCATTTTTTGTGTTCTCTAGAGTTCACTTCAAGGATCATTTTATTCGTGATGGTCCTATAGGTTGTGCTGGTGGAGCCAATCAATCAGGATGGATAAATGAAGAAAATTTTCTTTTGTACCTGGCTCATTTTGTTAAGAATGTGAGGCCCATCCAAACTAATTGCTACTTTTATTAGATAATCATGACTCTCATTTGTCAACTAATGCTCTTGATTTTGCCAAGAAAAATGGAATTGTTATGTTGTCATTTTCACCTCACTGTTCTCATAAGATGCAATCACTAGATGTCAGCGTTTACGGTTCTTTAAAAAAATATCTAAATACTGCTCTTGATTCATGGATGTTAAATCATCCAGGCAAAACTCTCAGCATCTATAATATTCCTGGTATCATTAGAGACGTTTTGCCCTTAGCTGCAACACCTTCAAATATTATGGCAGGTTTCAAAGTGAGTTAAGAAGTTTTTGTTGTTTTGGACAATATTATTACAGCATGTGTGTGTGGGTGTGTGTGTGTGTGTGTGTGCGCGCGCGCGCGCGCGCGTGCGTGTGCGTGTGTGCGTGCGTGTGTGCGTGTGTGTGTGCGCGTGTGTGTGTGTGTGTGTGTGTGTGTGTGTGTGTGTGTGTGTGTGTGTGTGTGTGTGTGACTGCTTATTTAATATAACTGTACTTATTTTTACTTTATAATTTTATAAATTTATTTCTAACTTATGACAATTTCTCATTTTTAATGTCAAATATCTTAATGTCTGGGTATATATTTTTGCAGAAGCCAGGAATTTGCCCATTAAATCCAAATGCATTTACTGACACGGATTTTGCTCTATCATTTGTAACAGATAGACCTGTACCACCTGAGCAATAGAATAGAGTTGCAGTATCAAATGTAAATAAGTTATAAATCATTTATACATTTATATATTTTATCAAGAATTATCTAAACAGGCTGTTTTTTTTTAATTAATACAGGAACAAAGTTCAGCAGAGTATTCAACAATTGATGTGCCGTTTTCTAATCAAAATGACTTGAGTATTGATGTTTTTGACAATTATGAGTTCAAAGATATTCCTGTTATGTTATCTGTAAGTACATGAGCTTTGTTTTGCTAGTATCTTTTTTCAATATATCTATTTTCCTAATTATTATAACACAGTTTATTATCTTTTGACAGAGTGTTGACATTAAAGATGTTACAATAGCTAATTGTGAAATAATTGACACAACTCCAGGAAAGTTTATAATTATATTTTTTAATTATATTTTTTAATTTAAATTAATTGAGATCATATTTTTATTTTCTTTTTTATTTTTATTTTCTACAATAGATATAGATGCAATGTCAAACGAAATAAGCTGTACAATATTACAACCTGAATTTTCAACTTCTTGCGAGTCTACACAGCATCAGGCTTGTGAAGGCAAGTTACAAACTATTTTTGATGAAGAATAAGAAATAGTTTATTTTTAATGATGAGGAAAATTGAGCTTGAGAGCCACGCAAGATGTCAGGTGCGAATAGATAAATAACAGCATAAATCCAATGATAAACGTTTCGACCTTTAATGTCGGTCATCCTCAGTATAAAAGTCTATGAGAACAAAATAATCGCAATAATTATAATAATGTTACAAATTTTTTCCCCGAAACAAACGAAAAAAAGAAGACACAATTAAATCTAGTTACCAAAAAATTAGAAATTGTGATGAGCCGCGATGTACATCCTCTATCCTCGTAACATAATAAACAACCTCAAGGAGCATGTGCCGAGACAAGAGCTTCGAAAAATCAACATGACTTGATTTGCTGATTAAAATAAAGAATAATATTAAGGAATGAATATTAAACTTGTAACAAACAACAATACGAATTTAGTAATTAAAAATAATTAACAGGAGATTAAAATTAAGAAATAAATAATAAAATAAATATTGTAATTAAATAATTAAGTAAATGTGGAAAAAAGTAGAAAACTGTACAAGTCAAGAGATGTAAAATAGTAAATAAGAAATAATACTCGAAACAAAGAATTGTATACTAAATACCTCTAGGCACCAAAACTCGTGTCACAGTAATATGAGGAAAGATGTTACATCTTGGAAGGAATAGATACAAATAATAATAAGAACCGAACGAGTGGGATGGCCTCGGCGGACCGCACGAAAAGAGTACAAAGAGGAGGGATGATAAACCTAAGAAGGGGGAATACGTTCGAGAATAGGAAGATACGCATCCGAGAGGAGTTCGGTATCACTTTGTTTGTTGAGTCCATGCGATTGATTTTTGATGTGTAACATCTCGGATATAGATCTTTTTACGTAAGAAGGCTCTTTGTCTAAAATTTCGACGTTCTCCCAATCAAAATCGTGGTTTTCAGAAATACGATGTGACGAAATAACCGAAGGAGAACTGGCCTTTCTAATATCCGCTTTATGTTCGTTTACTCTTGTTTTTAGCTGACGCTTAGTCTGTCCCACGTAAGAAGAATCGCAGTCTTTACAATTGATTTTATAGACCACGTCATTACAAGAAAGACGCTCTATGTGGTCTTTACCGGTGGTTATAAATTTATTCAATTTAGAAGGGATCGTGAACGCCACACTGCAATCAAACTGACATGAGAAAGACGAGAATTTCTCTGATACCGACTCAATGTAAGGGATCGTAAAAAATCTTCTCACATGTTTATCCATAACACAACTGTCATCTCTATAAAAAAGGTGTTTGAGTCTACAATGAATCATGGCAAAAATAAAATTTAATGGATAATTATTTTCTAATAAGATATTGATTAAAATTATGAAGTTCTTACGATGAAATTGCGGATGTGATAAAGAAATTAATTTGTCAACCATACCGAAGATGACACCCTTTTTGTGACACAAGGGATGATGTGAGAAGAAATTCAAGTATCTTCCCGAGAACGTTGGTTTGCGATACTGATCGAAAATAATTCTATCATTCACCCTCAATAGCATGACATCAAGAAAACTGATTTTTCCCTCGCTCTCTCTCTCCATAGTAAATTGTAAGCGTTCATGCATAGAATTGAACGTGTCAAGAATGTCCGGTAACAAGCTTACAGGAGCTGCTAATAATATGTCATCTACATATCTATAGTAAAATGGCAGATGAAAGGAGAGAGATTTAATCGCCTTGCACTCCAAATCTTGCAAGACTAAATCCGCCAAGATAGGAGACAACGGGGAACCCATCGGCAAACCGAAGATCTGTTTGTAGCACACATTATTAAATTTGAAAAATGTAGAATCTATTATTAAATTAAGAGCTTTGAGAAATTCAACGAGCGGAATAGTAGTATTTTTAGAAATCAAATCCCATCTGGACGTGACGCTTTCCACCGCTAAGTCTTTTGGAACATTGGTGAAAAGTGACACGACGTCCAAAGACAATAAGACGTGATCTGATCTCAAGGAAAGGCCATTTAGTTTATTAACTAAATGGACACTGTTTTTTATGAAACTATCCGCTTCTGGTAAACTGTTATAAATTATTTCATGTAAATGATAAGCTAATGAGTATAGTGGACTGTTTATAGAAGAAATTATGATTCTTAATGGAATATTAGGTTTATGGATCTTCGGCAGACCATAGGCTCTCGGTAAGATGCCGTCCGTTGTTAACATACTCCTATATAAATGTTGTTCGATGAAACCTTTCTCCTTCCAATTAGAGAGGAGGGAGCGCGCTTCTTTTGTTAATATAACAATCGGATCTTTGGATAATTTGACGTAAGTAGAATCGTCTGAGAGCATGCCTTCCATCCTCAAGATGTAGTCATTTCTGTCAAGGGCAACAGTTATGTTACCCTTGTCTGCCCTGGTAAACAAAATGTTAGGATGCTCCCTAACAAATCTACTCGTGGTTCGTAACCAGTCTTTAATTAGCTGGTCATTAATATTTCGCGAACGGTCTCTGCGGAACAGGCCCTCCAGGATCGATACAGATCGGTTTCTAATTGCGTCATGTATATTTTTCCTGTATTTAGAGATGTTGTGTTCAATGTGTTTGATAAATTCTAACAACATCTTCCCCCTGTTTATATTCAACAACGGTAAACCAAAACGATCACCTAGTTGTAAAAGGTATCGGACATCATTCGGGATATCAATACCGCTTAGATTGGTGAACCAATTGTTATGTAAAGTGTCCAGAGGAGTCTCAGGACTAAATTCTAAGGGAGAAACATGGATGTTATGCAATGTCTCGTTAACACTAGGCGTAAGCTGTTGGAACGAAAAAGTTGTTTTTTCGTTAGATACATTAGGAGTCTTGGCAACATAATTAATGTGTTCTATTTTGTTAATAGAAAATTGACGCTTTTTTTGTCTCAACCAATCAATCTTTTTTTCGATCCTAGAAGTCTCCCTGTGCCACAACCAACCATTCCTTTTTTCTTGAAAGGTGAAAAAATCACTCTCGATCAGTGGAGGGAGGACATTCGATACGCTCCTCGAGGTCTTATAAAATTGGTGTCTTAAGAAATGTAAATGTTTGTACGCATCTCTTAGTTCTAATCTTAATACAATGTTGATAAAGTTATTACTGATTCTGTCAAGACTGTTAAACGAGGTCTTATGGAACAATGAAATATTTGCCTGTCTTCTATAGATGTTCAAATGTGTCGGAGTTAGATCATATTTCAAGCACGCTTTGATAAACCGGATTCGCATATATAAATATGTCAAAGATCGGCTGAGTTTGATAAACTTATTTAAAAGGAAAACCACACATGTTTCGGAAACCACACATGTTTCCTTTTAAATAAGTTTATCAAACTCAGCCGATCTTTGACATATTTATATATGCGAATCCGGTTTATCAAAGCGTGCTTGAAATATGATCTAACTCCGACACATTTGAACATCTATAGAAGACAGGCAAATATTTCATTGTTCCATAAGACCTCGTTTAACAGTCTTGACAGAATCAGTAATAACTTTATCAACATTGTATTAAGATTAGAACTAAGAGATGCGTACAAACATTTACATTTCTTAAGACACCAATTTTATAAGACCTCGAGGAGCGTATCGAATGTCCTCCCTCCACTGATCGAGAGTGATTTTTTCACCTTTCAAGAAAAAAGGAATGGTTGGTTGTGGCACAGGGAGACTTCTAGGATCGAAAAAAAGATTGATTGGTTGAGACAAAAAAAGCGTCAATTTTCTATTAACAAAATAGAACACATTAATTATGTTGCCAAGACTCCTAATGTATCTAACGAAAAAACAACTTTTTCGTTCCAACAGCTTACGCCTAGTGTTAACGAGACATTGCATAACATCCATGTTTCTCCCTTAGAATTTAGTCCTGAGACTCCTCTGGACACTTTACATAACAATTGGTTCACCAATCTAAGCGGTATTGATATCCCGAATGATGTCCGATACCTTTTACAACTAGGTGATCGTTTTGGTTTACCGTTGTTGAATATAAACAGGGGGAAGATGTTGTTAGAATTTATCAAACACATTGAACACAACATCTCTAAATACAGGAAAAATATACATGACGCAATTAGAAACCGATCTGTATCGATCCTGGAGGGCCTGTTCCGCAGAGACCGTTCGCGAAATATTAATGACCAGCTAATTAAAGACTGGTTACGAACCACGAGTAGATTTGTTAGGGAGCCTCCTAACATTTTGTTTACCAGGGCAGACAAGGGTAACATAACTGTTGCCCTTGACAGAAATGACTACATCTTGAGGATGGAAGGCATGCTCTCTGACGATTCTACTTACGTCAAATTATCCAAAGATCCGATTGTTATATTAACAAAAGAAGCGCGCTCCCTCCTCTCTAATTGGAAGGAGAAAGGTTTCATCGAACAACATTTATATAGGAGTATGTTAACAACGGACGGCATCTTACCGAGAGCCTATGGTCTGCCGAAGATCCATAAACCTAATATTCCATTAAGAATCATAATTTCTTCTATAAACAGTCCACTATACTCATTAGCTTATCATTTACATGAAATAATTTATAACAGTTTACCAGAAGCGGATAGTTTCATAAAAAACAGTGTCCATTTAGTTAATAAACTAAATGGCCTTTCCTTGAGATCAGATCACGTCTTATTGTCTTTGGACGTCGTGTCACTTTTCACCAATGTTCCAAAAGACTTAGCGGTGGAAAGCGTCACGTCCAGATGGGATTTGATTTCTAAAAATACTACTATTCCGCTCGTTGAATTTCTCAAAGCTCTTAATTTAATAATAGATTCTACATTTTTCAAATTTAATAATGTGTGCTACAAACAGATCTTCGGTTTGCCGATGGGTTCCCCGTTGTCTCCTATCTTGGCGGATTTAGTCTTGCAAGATTTGGAGTGCAAAGCGATTAAATCTCTCTCCTTTCATCTGCCATTTTACTATAGATATGTAGATGACATATTATTAGCAGCTCCTGTAAGCTTGTTACCGGACATTCTTGACACGTTCAATTCTATGCATGAACGCTTACAATTTACTATGGAGAGAGAGAGCGAGGGAAAAATCAGTTTTCTTGATGTCATGCTATTGAGGGTGAATGATAGAATTATTTTCGATCAGTATCGCAAACCAACGTTCTCGGGAAGATACTTGAATTTCTTCTCACATCATCCCTTGTGTCACAAAAAGGGTGTCATCTTCGGTATGGTTGACAAATTAATTTCTTTATCACATCCGCAATTTCATCGTAAGAACTTCATAATTTTAATCAATATCTTATTAGAAAATAATTATCCATTAAATTTTATTTTTGCCATGATTCATTGTAGACTCAAACACCTTTTTTATAGAGATGACAGTTGTGTTATGGATAAACATGTGAGAAGATTTTTTACGATCCCTTACATTGAGTCGGTATCAGAGAAATTCTCGTCTTTCTCATGTCAGTTTGATTGCAGTGTGGCGTTCACGATCCCTTCTAAATTGAATAAATTTATAACCACCGGTAAAGACCACATAGAGCGTCTTTCTTGTAATGACGTGGTCTATAAAATCAATTGTAAAGACTGCGATTCTTCTTACGTGGGACAGACTAAGCGTCAGCTAAAAACAAGAGTAAACGAACATAAAGCGGATATTAGAAAGGCCAGTTCTCCTTCGGTTATTTCGTCACATCGTATTTCTGAAAACCACGATTTTGATTGGGAGAACGTCGAAATTTTAGACAAAGAGCCTTCTTACGTAAAAAGATCTATATCCGAGATGTTACACATCAAAAATCAATCGCATGGACTCAACAAACAAAGTGATACCGAACTCCTCTCGGATGCGTATCTTCCTATTCTCGAACGTATTCCCCCTTCTTAGGTTTATCATCCCTCCTCTTTGTACTCTTTTCGTGCGGTCCGCCGAGGCCATCCCACTCGTTCGGTTCTTATTATTATTTGTATCTATTCCTTCCAAGATGTAACATCTTTCCTCATATTACTGTGACACGAGTTTTGGTGCCTAGAGGTATTTAGTATACAATTCTTTGTTTCGAGTATTATTTCTTATTTACTATTTTACATCTCTTGACTTGTACAATTTTTTTCCACATTTACTTAATTATTTAATTACAATATTTATTTTATTATTTATTTCTTAATTTTAATCTCCTGTTAATTATTTTTAATTACTAAATTCGTATTGTTGTTTGTTACAAGTTTAATATTCATTCCTTAATATTATTCTTTATTTTAATCAGCAAATCAAGTCATGTTGATTTTTCGAAGCTCTTGTCTCGGCACATGCTCCTTGAGGTTGTTTATTATGTTACGAGGATAGAGGATGTACATCGCGGCTCATCACAATTTCTAATTTTTTGATAACTAGATTTAATTGTGTCTTCTTTTTTTCGTTTGTTTCGGGGAAAAAATTTGTAACATTATTATAATTATTGCGATTATTTTGTTCTCATAGACTTTTATACTGAGGATGACCGACATTAAAGGTCGAAACGTTTATCATTGGATTTATGCTGTTATTTATCTATTCGCACCTGACATCTTGCGTGGCTCTCAAGCTCAATTTTCCTCATCATTAATTTATTTAAGTGAGCCTTAATCTTTGACTAATTAGTTTATTTTTAATTGAATTTTAAATATATATTTTTAATATATCTTTACACTATTATCTAGGTCCAGTAGCACTGTTTGAAGAAAGTGAGAAAGAACAATCAGCTGATGTTGAGCTTAAAAATATAAGACCTTTTCCTAAGGCTCAAGCTCGATCAATTAATGCAAAAACAGAAAACAGAAGATTTTCAGCAATTCTGACTGACAGCCCAATCAAGAATGCCTTAGCTGAAGAAAAGAAAAAAACAAAAAAAGACGAGAAAAAGAAAACATACAGAAGAAAACTAGACAAATCTAAAATAACTAAAGTATCTTTAGGTAATTTTGTGACATTTTTTGTGATAGGTATATTTATTTACTTCTTACAAATATAATAACTTAATCTAAAATTTCTGTTCCAGTGCTTACTTCAAAAGAAAAAAAGAAAATAGAGAAAAAAGATAAAGAAAAATATATATATACAAAAAATAGGAAAAATATTAATGAAAAAGAAGACTTATGTGTAGTATGCAATGGAAAATATTCCAAAAGTAAAGAAAATTGGATTAAATGTTTGCAATGTGCAAATTGGATACATGAGTCATGTGCAGATCTACGATGCATTTGTTACACTTGCGCTAAATATTTTTATTATTTGTATTAATTACTGCCTATCTATTTTTTTATTTTCTCTATTCACATTTTGCCAAAGATAGTTGTTCCATTGGGGAATTTTTGTTTTTATTTTGTCTTTCATACAGTCAATTTTTTTTATGTGTAATTTTAAAAAATCTACTTAATTCTATGATTCTATATTTTGCTTATAAATATTTTTTAATATGACATTTTAATTTTTTTGATAACGACAGTTATGTTATGCACAAACGATTCTGCGACAAAATAAGTTAAAATTAGAAATTTATTTGTTTATTAATGATATGTGTTGTGCAATAATATGTAATCAAATAAGTCATGTAATAAAACATTTATGTAATAAAATTTATTATAATATAAAAAAATAGTTTTGTAAAACAATCATTAATTTTGAATAAAAATGTTTTAATATAAATTTTGAATATAAACTCTGCGATATCATATTAAAAGTTACAACTTATCTCTGACAAAATCCTTTAAGCCCGGTCTACATAGGCCGCAGTTTGCAAAACGGAAGACACATGCACAGTCTACATGTCAATCTAACCTCTCTATGTATAGAGGTTAGATTGACATGTAGACTGTGCGTGTGTCTTGCGTTTTGCGAACTGCGACCTATGTAGACCGGGCTTTATATTTAATATTTTTATATTAAAGGAAGCTATATTTAAAATAGTTTACAATTGTTTTTCTACAACAGCATTTTGCTCGATCATTACAAAACAACTTTAAAACATACAATCTTTATCGAGAACATATCTGCTATCTGTTTTTTATTTTCTATTACGTTTTCATTAATTTAACATGGACTTTAGTCCTATAACCTTACTTATAGCCAACTTACACCATGATATATGTCAATTTGCCCCACTATCGGGGCAAGCTGGCTACAATGCAGCATGTTTGTATTTCACTTATTACAAAGAAACTATACAGTATACAGGATCGTTTCGGGCATGAAAATGTAGAGAAAGGTTCTCTCTATCATATTAGTACTGTATAATCATGATAATTAGTTGTTTAAAAACTCAAATGCCAAAATTGTGAAAACGGTGCCAACGAGCCCCGGTCTCCCCTATTATATATGTAAATGTTAAATAAATTTGTACATTATAAATAATGTAATGAAAATAATTGTTTTAGATTTAAACCTGTTTTTTATTTCTGGATTTCATTCATTGATAGGTAAGTATATATATTTCTGTTTTCCTTTTTCTTTTTTTTCTTTTTTATTTTTATTTCTTTTTTTTTCTTTTTCTCTTTATTTCTTTTTTTAAAAAGGTGTCAAGAATATAGTTATTGTGCGTTCTTAAAAATCAGCAGCTGTATCCCGATATACGACTGCATTATATCTTTAAAATCGGCGGCTGTTAAAAAATCTTGATATTAGTGTGTGCTTCTAAAAATCGGCTGCTGTGCGCTGATACAAAAAAATCGGCTGCTGTGCGCTGATATAAGAAAGTCGACTGCTGTGGGTTAATACAAAAAATCGGCTGCTGTGCGCTGCTACAAGAAAATTGGCTGCTATGCGCTGATACAAGAAAATTTGCTGCTGTGTGCTGATACAAGAAAATCGACTGCTGTACGTTGATACAAGAAAATCGGCTGCTGAGCGCTGATACAAGAGCATTGTTTTTATTAAAATGTTTATGAAAACAAGAGATATTACTTTAATGCCTGCCAATAAAGATATAGTTATCCGAGGTGAATGGCTTACGGACAGTCATATAGATCATTTTCATCGACTTTTAGCAAGTGAGTCGAACTATAGACTTGTTGATACGGTCCTAATACAATTATTAGATTCAATACAACCTGTGTCACGAGATAAAAAACATATACAAATATTACACAGTTCAAATGGGCATTGGGTATGTAGCTTTTATGATAGAAAAAATATATTCATATATGATTCTTTAAATAATAAAACATTGCATAAGCAACATAAGCAATTTTTGGAAAGATTATTTCCAACGTATGATTTTGAAAACAATCCTGTAAAATTTCTTATTGTGCAACAACAACCAAACGACGATGATTGTGGTGTCTTTGCCATTGCTTTTGCAATTTTGTTATATTTTAATATTAAACCTGAAAAGGTACGCTATGGGCATAAGTCAATACGGCAACATTTGTTAACGGTTTTTGAAAATAATGATATTAAACATTTTTCTCTAGATCAACAATATGGTGTACCTCTACAAGTATTTCCCATAGCAGCAAGAGCAAAAGAGGTTGACGCCCTTGTTGAACGTAAAATTTGTTTGTCTAAGAAGATTTCCTCTAAGAAACAATCCAATTACATTAAAAATAATGGTGTAAGAAAACGTCATATATGGTAGAGGCTGTGGATAATTATTGCGTTGAAAAGCGATTTCGATACGCACCGAATGTAGAAAATAATGCTATTTGTAGTAATGTGTTGGTAAAGACAAAAGATTGTATTATCTTGGCACCTGCTGAAAAAAATATAATTGAACAAGGTGAATGGCTTAATTGCACACATATAGAACATTTCCATCAAATTGTAGCAAGTTGGACAAGCTATAGGCCAGTCGGTACGTGGCTAATACAAGTACCAGATAGAATAACATCTGTATCAAAAGATACAAAACATGTACAAATATTACACAGTTCAGATGGACATTGGGTATGTAGTTTTTATAATAGAAAAAATGTATTCATATATGATTCTTTAAATAATAAAACATTGCAGAAGCAATTTTTGGAAAGATTATTTCCAACGTATGATTTTGAAAAAAGTTCTATAAAATTTCCTAATGTGCAACAACAACCGAACAGCAATGATTGCGGTGTTTTTGCAATAGCTTTTGCAATTTCGTTATTATTTAATATTAAACCTGAAAAAACTCGCTATAAACATGAGTTAATGCGTCTACATTTGTTAAAAGTCCTTGAAACAAATGTGATTGAGCATTTTCCTCAAGATCCACAATATGGCGTTTTTCAAAAAGTATTTTCTTTGGCAGTAATAAGAGCAAGAGAGATTGATGCCCTTGTTAAACGTATACAGCGTCAATGTGAAACAGAGCAACAGAAATTGTCTCGATTATTAAAGAAACTTTGTGACATTAATTCATCTCAAAATATTCAAAATAATTGCACAAAGAAACGTCATTTAGAGGAACAAGATCTAGATAATCGCGCTAAAAAGCGGCTGCAATATGCACAAGATGTAGAAAATATTCGAGCTAAGCAGCGGCACCGATATGAAGACAACAAAGAAAAATGTCGCTTTAATAAGCGACAACGTTATTCTAAACATTCTCAGCATGAACGAGATAGACAAATAAAATATTCTAATCGTAAGTGGTTGTATAATAAAAAATATTACGATACAAAGAAGGCAAAATCCAATTTTGACAAAAAAAATATTAGTTGCACCATTATTAAAAAATATAACAAGTTTTGGTCAAAAAATTATATACAAATGCATAAACCTGTGATAATAGCAGATATTGTTAAAAAATTAGATATTAAATATCATATTGAAAAACAGTTAGAAGCTAATAAAATTGTAAGTTTGTGTATGCATATTAGACACACTTACATTCAGGATATGCATAAAATATTAGGTAAACTTAAGGGCTTACAGGGGTCTATTGAGTGAAAAAATACAAGATTTTTGTGATTTTTTTTCTGTGTTCGATTATGACATACATTTACGCAATAAAGTGTATTCAATAAAGTGTATTTTGAAGTATAATTTGTAAAAATTTCAAGTAAAAATATTGTAAATTCAGCCGATGGCAGCCATTTTTCGGAGACGCTGTAGAAAAAAAGCGCTTTGCGGTGTTCCTCGTAACTTGATGTAGGTTTATCTGAAAGCAAAAAACCAAAAAGATTTCATTTCTGGACATGTTTTGCCATCCCCCAACGATGACCGAATATTTTTTTTTCATTTCTAATTTTTTTATAACGTTTTTAAGCAAAAATCGTGTTTTTCAGCACTAAAAGTCGGCCATTTTGTAGCTGTAAAATCGAAAAAAAAAAATTTGAAAATAAGATCGTTGGGGGATGGGCATATATGTGTAGAAAGTGTGTGCAAAATTAGAAATCGATCGGTTGCATATTCGCTGAGTTCTGATGGACACCGACTTTGAAAACAACATTTCGAGAAAAACGCGTTTAAAGTTTTATATACATTTATACGTGTATAAGATGAGAATTTTTCACTTTTTTTTTTGTTACTTACATAGAGTCGTCGATTCCAGGCCCGTATTCAAGTGTTCCCGCAGAAATTGCGATGTCCATCTTTTTGTGCCTGCCTTCGTCTTATTCGTTCTTCTTTAGTCATTATTGCAGCTTGTTGATCGGCTCTTTTCACGCGTTCGTCATCCTGCTTCCTGTGGTATTCGTGTGCACTTGGTCCGAGAGATACACCGATATCGTGTAAAAATACCAGTAGAGCGTACGTTCCCTCGTTAAATTGGCACGCAGCAATATTTGCTGCCAATTCAACAATTTTCGAACTGCTTGATAGTTTTTTCGGCGCGATTTTCCAAATAAGATGATTTAAACTTTCGTTGCTATTTTATGTAAATCCTCCGAGACAACGCTCTAAAAGCTCATCGTTGCTCAACTCTTCATAAATTGGTTTTATGTGTTTCACTACGATGTTTGGGAACGGTTCGTAATCGTGATGAAATGATGCTAAGTCATCAGCGGCGAGAGCTCGTTGCCAAGCGCACCATGAGTCGGCGCCGCTCGGACACTGCGCATGCTGCGGATTTTTATCTGTAGAGCTGTAATGGTGGAACGTTGCCCAAATTGCATTTTTCATATTCTCTACAGAGTCTGAATGTTTTCTGATGGCTAATCCGTAATATATGGTCAATTTATCAATAAGTTTAGCCGTTAGCTTTCCCTTGCCAGAAAGTAGTTTTTTTTTATTATTTTCCCTTTCGATAATACTTCTTCCACAACATTTTTTACTAAGTTGCGTAAACGTGTGTCCATCCTTTTTTGCACATGGCCAACACATTCTTTTTTATAAATTTGAACATTATCCCCGTAAGGCATTTTTGACATCTGTGAACGTTTTTGAATCTCCGTCGCCTATGTAAAATTTGTACATGACAGAGAGCTTTTCCATCGAACGCTTGAACATTTCGACTATGGCACCGACTTCCATATTTCCTGCTGATCCGTCATGATTGCTGTCACACTCGTTATTTCGTATATGTTCTTCGTACCATTCTGCAAACTCTTCAGTGTTGCATTTTTTATTCCAATATTCGCATTTTTTACAGTGCGAGCTTTTCACACATATATCGACAACTTTTCCGGTGTAATATCTGATGAGTGAAGCCACGCCGTATAAAGATGTGAACCCCTGCTTCTGCCACGTACCGTCTCCTGACACAATTAGTTCCGCTGTATTATTTGCTTTCAGCGTTTCTTCTTTTTCCTGCTTTGCCGCAGAGCAGAAAAATTGATTTGCAACTCGTTGGACATTCGTCATTATACTTTCGATATAAGCCTCGTACACATGCTGACTGAGGAAACTGCTTGCAAGATCCATCAATCCGCAAAATTTGCATCCCGCACTTCCCAAACCTAATATACGCATCACAAATATAAATTGAAAGTTTATTTCATACTTTCCACCGATCTTCTCACACGACGCGACGGAACGAATTTTGGCAGTTTACATTTCTCGCATTTCACTTCTATTGTAAATCCTAGTCCATGCTTGTCACATGATTTAAAATACACTTTTTCACCACAGGTTGCGCATTTCACTAAGTTAGAAATCGTCGTAAAAACTAGTAGAAAGTCTATGATTCGGAAATGTTTTTCCGCGTCCTCCGGTACTTTCGGAGAAGTCGATAAACGCACTTTTTTGCCGACGCGCTCTTCGTGTTTGTTTCGTCGGGTCTTTTTACTTTTGGGTTCGGTCTTTTCTTCGATCTACATAACCGCAAACCGATTGATCTATCATTTCTGCTTAGTTTACAAAATCTCGGCATTTTAACGACACGAGTATACGTCTACACACCTCGATGCTCAGCGGCAAACTGTGCGTTCTCTCCCTTTCGAAAAAAACGGAATAAATGTGTCGAAACACGCAGGTAGTAAATCACGTCTAAACAGGAAAAGGGGCCTTGCATGCACAAAGAAATTTCAGCGGAAAAACCCGTTACGGCGATGGTCGGGCGCTGCCGGAGGGTCGTATACCTGCCGCGTATACGTGTGAGTTCGTACGGGTCTCCGAGGCAGAAACTTCAAAAAATCATATCTCCGTCAATTCTTCACCAAATGACTTGAAATTTTAACACAATACTCCTGAGACTTTGTACTATCGAATAAAAAAATAAAAATTTTTGACGATTTTTGACCCCTGTAAGCCCTTAAGAAGAGTGCAGAAGTGCATTTGACTTTTGTTACTGATTGTTTAACAATTGACAATAAATTAAGTGCATTATGTGGTATGTCGAGACATACGGCAACGTCTGAAATTTTTTTCTGTGTATAATAAACTTACTTCATCGGAAACTTTATTGAAACCTTTGTTACATCCAGAATTCTCGAAATAAGTCTCTCGGGTCGATTGGCAGGTAAAGACTTAGAGAAATAATTTGAGCGAGATAGAAAGAATGGAACAGGCCTAATCTCGCGCACACATGTTTCCGGGCGAGTGCGACGAGTCGAATGCGTCAGGTGAGTCAGAATGTAGGTCAGGTATCGAGAATGACGACCTATGACTCTCATTCAAACTCTTGCATTCGTGTAGTCCTTATTTTGCGTAAACGAATTGAATTGCTTTTACGCGGGATCGGACCAAGTGCAATTTTATCGGAGCGGGAATTAGAGGTGATTGAAATAAAGAAAAATGATTGAAATTAAGAATTACAATTTATTTTAACATAATAAAAGAAATAACCAATTACAATGATAGGTGATGACTAAAATAATAATTATTAATTTGCAATTAACATTTTTGTTAGCAGAGAACGTATGTATGATAAAAAGAAGAAAAATCTTCTGATCTTAACAGAAAATGCAATTATAACTTAAATTCTAATTGGTTACATTTGTGCTTAACGAGATATAAATGTGCGTGTGTGGGTGTGTATTGTGATCAGGGGATTTGTAGCTATCCAAGTAGTTTTTGGAGCGAGTCGATGATTTCTTCCAATTCATTGGCTACTCTTCGATTCGCTTCGATATTTTCGTTTACGATATTCTCTATTTCTTCGGGAGTAAATAATGAGTAGGAATGCGGGTTTTCTTGAGGAAACTCTAACGCGGGGGAGTATGGATCTTTCGGGGGTCTTCGAACAGGTGAATCGGGGTTACGATGAAAAAAATCGGGGGAAGGTGTAGGAGGAAAATCTGTAGGAGAAAAGGTTGAATCCCGAGGAGATGCTAAGGGCTCTGCAAAGGGATCGAAGATAGAAGAAGGTGACCCTGGTGATTGTTTAAAATCTGTTTCTACATGAGATCCAGGGGAGTAAGAGGGGTAGGGATGACGACAGGGGGAAAGAGAGAATGATTCGGCGGACGGATTTGGGACTGGTGGAGATGAATCGGTCGGTTCGTCGGGAGTTCTTAAATTAATTAGAGCGTTAGGCAAAACAGAATTTTTTCCTCGCAGATTGTGTATTTTTCCGTAGAGCGATAACGATGCGCCAAGCTTCCGGAGCTTCTTATTTCGACGATTCCGACAGTTCTTAATGCCTCTTCGAGATTTATGTTCAGGGACTCGCTTACGCACTAGAATGAATTTGAGAATTAAGGCTACGTTCTCTCTTTCTAATAAAGGAAATAAAAATCTAGATTGTAAATTCTTGAAAGAAAAAAAAGGAAAAAAAAGGAAAAGTTTGAATTAATAAAAGGAAAGGATTGGAAGCAAAGAAAGCTGCAAATTTAATCGAACGAGAGTTCTATTGTATCCAGCAGGGATTAAAAGGTAGTTGCAGATTCAATCAAAAAAGCTCGATTGTATCCTGCAGAAAATAAAAAGAGAGTTGCGGACCCAATCGAGAGAGAGAGTTCGATTGTATCCTGCGGAAAGAAAAAGAAAGTCGCGGACCCAATTGAAAGAGCTCGATTGTATCCTGCGGAAAATAAAGAGAGTTGCGGACCCAATCGAAAGAGCTCGATTGTATCCTGCAGAAAGAAAAAGAGAGTCGCGGACCCAATCGAGAGAGAGAGTTCGATTGTATCCTGCGGAAAGTGAAGAGAGTAATAGAGGGATGAAAGGAAGGGTGGTAAAATAATACTGGGTATATAAATGTTTTGAAAAATATAATAAATATCTTACTAGAGAGAGAAGGTAGTCTTATGAAGAGTAAAAAATAATGGACGGCTAAGACTTACTGTTAGGTGAAATTTATGAAGGTGCAAACGATTTGGTGTTTGGCGGAGCGGATTCAGCTTACAACGGCGGACGGCTGGTCGACGGTTGGCACTCAGAGTGTTCGGAAGTTGCAAAAGAACTTGTTGACTAATTCTCACAATACCGCGTCAAATTTAAGTATGATAAATACGAATCCGAACGTCACAAACTCGGACATATAATGTCACGGAATGTGCGACGGATCGAACTGGAGTGAACCGCGATCAATGAATAACGAAAAATGAGCGATTGAGCAGAATGAAAAAAGGTGCGGTAAGTGCTCGCGAGCTCCGGAACTCCTTCCTTTTATACCTGATTCTGCCTATGATTCCTATGGGATTTTAATCCGCAGATGTACTGTCTCTTATTATTGCCCACGCGCTACCTATTAATTGCGCGACAAGTGTTTCGTGTTGATGGGGTCAATCATCCGCGTTTCAACGGTTGCTTCCGCCAAAATCGGCACGTGTCAAGGGTAGACCAACCGTATTGACTCGACCGGACAATTTTACCGTGTCTGCGCGGTTAACATAGACCATCGTTTCGCAATTTTCGGTTGCTTGACTGCATTAATTTCGAAAGAAAAGAATTGTTACTTCCCAGGACGTAACGCTTTTAATAATGAACATGAAGGGTCAAGTTATAAATGTATTATCTTTAAGTGAAGCACGAGCAAAAAAATCATGGTCGTGCAGTACTTTATGTAACATTGATTCATGTATAATTGATCGATATCAAAAATTTCTTGAAGTAATAAGTAATTGTATTGTAAAAAGAATACCACAATTGTTACAGAAGATTCATCAGAAGTGTACTGTAAATAATTCGACTGAAAAGTTGGGTCATACACACGCTTGTTACATGAATGCATCTCTTTGCAAAGCGATGTCCCTTCCTATTCAGTTATTATCACCTCATTTTCCAAAAGTAAGAAATATTAGACGTTTAATTTATTAAATGACAGTATTCTATAGAAAGGTGATAACGCTTTAACTTCTGCCGATGTAGATACATTAAATGTAATTATAATTTTGGCGAAAGAACAAGTAAATGTGTACAAACATCATCAATCTTCAACACATTTGAGTGATGACGATATTATTTCTAAATATAACGAAGCATTTAAAGCGTTGACTAAACGTCTAATGAATACACCTCGACATATTTGTGCTTCATGTGAGAGGCTTTGTTACAAAAAAAGTGTTTCTCAAATTAGCAAGATTAAAGCACAATTAAATATTCCAGTTTGAAGAGATTTAGTGGCGTATTTAAGAAATCAGAATATTGATGCACAATACATATGTAATTACTGCAAACGAAAATTTCGTGCCGCAGTGAAGCCTGCGTATTGTATTTTAAATAATCTATATGTGCAAGATGTTCCCGAAGTAATGTCCTCTCTTAACACATTTGAAAAAATGCTTGTACAAAGAGCTAAAGCATTTCAAACTATTGTTAAAATGGGAACTGTTATGAAAAAAAATTTGCCTCTACGACAAATGGTACAAAAAGTAAAAAGTAGAACGTTCCATTTACCATTATTTTTACAAAAAACAATGGACAAAATATGTTTGGAGACTGATCCGATAAATAAAAATTCGGAAATATACATTTTAATCAGAGGTATTCCGACAAAATCCAAAGTTATTTGGGAAGAAATGGTAAATGTTAAAAAAGTATTCAATGCTTTAACATGGTTGAAACGTTACAATCCTCTGTACAAACATATTATACTGCCAGATATTCACGAAGGATTATGTTTAGAAAAAAATATGGAATTTTTTGAAATAAAAGAGACTGAAGATGATAGTGAATCTCTTTCGAATGGCGATAATACTTTGAATTCAAAAATTGTAACACAAGGAGCAGAAAATAATGTGGAAGCTCCTGTTGTAAATAATCAGGGTAAAGCAATGTTAACTCAGATTGCTGATAACAATGATGATTATTACGAGCAGTATACTATTCACCCTTTTTACGAAAAGAAATCACGTGAAAGTGCTGCTGCGTTGTATCAAATGTTAAAAATTGAAGATTTACTCTTAGACAATCGTGAAAAATCTTTAGATCTGTTGTGTTTCCCGGATTTATATCCTTTTGGTATTAATGGACAACGTGAAATTAGACGGATTAAACTTCATGATTACGTATTTATTAAATGTCGTTTGACATCTGAACACCCTCAATACAGATTAAATCAACAGAACTTATTTTATTTATTAAATAATGCAAACAATCGTCAAGTCGTGGTATTTACCATAAACTCAATGTAACTAAATTGCGAGATCAGTATACGGCTTTGCAATATTTAGAAGCGATTCACAAATAATTATTAGAATCTAACTTGAGCACGATATTCGCCACTCTGAGAAATACGGACCAGTACTGGCGTAGATCAAGAAGTGATTTGAATTGTATGACGCAACATTACAGACCAGCGATACGGTTTGTAACATTGAGTCCTAGTGAATGGGAGTGGAATGATTTAGGTAAATATATTCGTGCAGTAAATGGATGGTGTAATGATTCGCCTTGTATCAGTAGTCTCGTTATCAGAGATCCTGTATCAACATCGAGATTTCTCGATAATATGTTTCGGGCAATGCTTGATTTTATTTGTTCCAAAGATTATCCAATCGGAGAAATTACACATTACTTTTGGCGACAAGAATGTCAAGGCAGAGGCATCCAACACTTTCATCTGTTAAATTGGATAAAAGATGCTCCAATCATTGGTGAATCATCTGTCGAAGATGTTGCCAAATTTATTCTACAACATATAAGTTGTAAAATGCCAAATAAAAATATTTTTCCAACAGTGCACAAACGAGTTAATACGTATCAGTTACATAAACATAACGATTATTGTCTTCGTTCTAAGAAAACGGGGCGTAAAGTTATTCTTGTATGTCGTTTTGGTTTTCCTTGTCTTGTTACGAAAACGTTAATCATGAAAGATGTTGTAAGTTCGATAGCAGGTAGAAAAAAATTGAAGCATACAAGTAAGCCTTATGATCTTCCTCAAACAGATAATGAAGTTTATGTAAATGATTATAATCCTGTTCTTCTTACTGCGTGGGAAGGAAATATGGATATACAATTTGTTGGTGAAAAATCATCGTTGCTTACTTGGTACGTTACTAAGTATATAAATAAAGCAGGAAAGTGTGAATTATCTAAAAATGTTCTTGAGAGTGTAGATCAGAAAAATAAATCAGTAGGGAGTTGTCTCTGGAACGTTGCTTTACGATTCTTAAATAATAGGGAATGTGGAGCTCTTAAAGCTGCTGATACATTGCTAGGCATTCCTTTATGTGGGACTGATCCAAAAACGACTATTAGATGGCTAGATGTTAATCAAATACGATACAGAAAAGTCAAAAGCTGTAAGGAAATTGAAGCTCTTGAAGGAGAATTGAAAGACATATTTTGTCCATCTATAATAGACAATCATTATCCGCATAGACCGACAGAATTGGAATTTACGTCTTTATATGAATTTGCACAATGGTATGATATTACGAAAATCGAACCATGAGGTAAAAAATATTATTATTATCAAGATGGATAATGGTTATTATCTTAAACGACGACAGCGTGCGTATCTTATTAATCATTATAGATATGATGTTAATACTAAGCCAGAAAGATATTTCTTTGCATTACTTCTTATGTTTCAACCATGGCGGAAAATGGAAGAACTTAAAAATGGTTGTGATACTTATGCGGAATCATTCCACACTATAAAATTACATCTTGTTGAGGCATTGCAGTATCACGAAAGAATGGATGAATTGCAAAAAACATTCAAAACTGCGAAGCAATTAGTTCAACAACAATTGAATGAAAACCAGCATGTGTCTCAGGATGATCCTGATAACCCTATAGGTGTTCAAAATGTTCAAGCTGGTGTGGCAATGCAAGATTTTAAAGATCTTGGTAATAAAGATCTTGAAGAGGTCGATATGTCTCAAATGATTTCAAAACTAAATGTGGACCAAAAAAGACTATTTGATAGAGTCACTAATACTGTAATATCAAATAAAAAATCTTTACTACGATTATACGTCAATGGAGAAGGAGGTACTGGCAAAAGTTTCTTAATTAAAACTATTAAATGTTGGATAAAACAAAATCTCAACAAGGATACTACTATAGCGGCACCTACTGGTATAGCAGCGTTTAATATAAATGGTTTGACAGTACATAGATTGCTTCAATTACCCGTTGAACACGGTCATACTCCTAAGTATAAACAATTAGCTGATTATGTATTGAAAGTTTTACGAGCAGATCTTAAAGATGTCGTCCTTTTTATAATTGACGAAGTATCAATGATATCTAATTTGACTTTGTTGTATATACATCTACGATTATCTGAAATATTTGATATTACTGATTGTGATGATGGGTGGTTTGGTCAAAAGCATATTCTTTTATTTGGAGATCTGCTTCAATTACCTCCTGTGCACAAAGATCCTGTCTTTGTTACTTCATCGAAGGAAAAAATTCAAAAGTTTCTTGGTTCCTTAAACGCTATTAATTTATGGACTACTTTATTCAAATATGATGAATTAACGATCAATATGCGTCAACAAGGAGACGTATCTTATCGTGAATTACTCTCAAGAATTCGTATTGGTTTATTGACAAAATCTGATTGTAACATGTTTGAAAAAAGAAAATTATTTTTTAAAGGTGAATCTTTTGATGCAAGATTAAATGAAATATGTGATTATATTGACAGTTCGCCTTTTGATACTGTTTGTTTATTACCTCGTTGTGATATGTGTGACGCTCTTAACACTGCAATGTTAGGTAGTATTGCTTCAAAAGAAATATTATTGATTGTTGAAGATGAGATTGACTGTATTCCATATATAAAGAAAAGAGTTAGAAAAATATTGTCGGATAAAGAAAATGATAATAGTAGAATAGCTGGCCTTTTGAAACAAATTTCAATTAAAATTGGAGCGAAAGTAATGATAAGACGCAATATCGATGCCAGTTTGGGCCTTGTAAATGGCACAATTGCTAAAGTTATTTCAGTTGTATAGGATACATCAACTGATTATATTGAAAAGGTCAAACTTCTTTTACCGTTGTTCAGAATATTTTATTAAAAGAGTGAATGTCAAGTTTCAAGTCATGGATAAAGCATTTGTTATTAGAAAACAATTTCCATTATCTTTAAGTTATGGTATCACCATTCATAAAAGTCAAGGTTTAAGTTTACAAAATGCCATTATGGACATAGGTAACTCAGTATTTGATTGCGGTCAGAGTTACGTTGCTTTATCCCGAGTAACGTCTTTAGATGGATTACATTTGATTAATTATGACCCTTCATCTATATTAACCAGTGAAGAAGCGATTATCGAATATAATCGTTTAAAGAAGTTACATAAACCAGAATCACAAATTATTAATGTATCAAATGAAAAATGTTACCGTAAAGAAGTTAAAGATGTATCACGGATATTAAGGAAAACAATTATTTCTGCTCAACAATCTGCTCCAGAAGAAGCTCAAGCGCACCATAGTTTTGGTAATCGGATTATACATGGTTTCCAAAATACCGACAAAATTTTTCCTCTTTAATTCTTAGCCATCACGACTTGGGTTTTATTTAAAAAAGTAACGATACTATCACTTGGATTTTATTTGTTAAAAGTAGTACAGCAGTTATTTTAAACAGTACATCAATATATTCTCTTTATAATTGGCGCAATTTTAAGATTTCATACATTTTTTGGGAAAAATACATTTAGGTTGGATTAAATTTAAGATATTTATTTTTAAGTAAATACGACTTGGGTTGAAATAGAAAGATTTTTCAATGATAATACAGATAGTACTTAGGCTTTGTATAGAAATTAAAGAGAGTACCACATAGGTTACAATAGGACAATTTTTCAATGAAGATACAAAGATAGTACCACTTGGATTTTGTAGAAAAAAAATAAAGATTTAAGGTAATTTTTACATGTAAATAACAGTTTGTATTGTTATTTAATCTTGTACAAAAATTAAATATTTAATTTAAATTTAATCTTTTTTCAATCTTTTTTCACAAAAAGGATACAAGAAATATTTTTTTGTAAATTAAACATTTATTACGTTTTACATTAATGTATTCTGTTCTTAATAAATCTATCTGAGTTCCAATTTTATTTTCAATCTGTCTTAACACCTTTTTTTTAATTGGTTTTAATCGCACATTTTCGGTAGGGTTAATACTACTTTTACAAACAAATATCTTTTTTACTAAATAATATCTTAATCGCGCAATATAACATAATGTCCAAACAACGTCCATAAAAGTCCTTTTTATGTCCTACCGAGACGTTCTAATGAAGTCTATTTGGCGTCCGAAGGCAGTACATTGTACGTCCAAAGGAGGTACATTGAACGTCCGAAGAACGTCTCCTAAACGTCTACAAGACATGGTATGACACTGGACGTCGAGACATGTCGGACCGCGACGTCCATTGGACGTCCTTATGTTGCGTGGGTTGCTATTGCCTTATGGATTTTTGCAATCAAAAAGTGTATAGGTTAGTAGTTAAAATATTATTATATGTATTTAAATATGTATAAATTAGTCGGTAAAAAATGTGATTTTTCTTTTTATTGTAACGTTACGCCCCTCCGCCGCACCGCCACACCGGTCCAAACGCCGAACACAACGCGTAAGACCGAGCAAGTGCACGCGCTCGGCTAAGCTTGCCACGATCACGCGCTACCGTGCGTGCCGCGCGCCGCGTTCGGTAAGCGTTCCTACTCCGGCCGGCCCAACCGCGCACGCTGATTGGTACGTCCGACCGCGCGGACCGCTATATAAGCCGGCAGCGGACAGCCGAAATCAGATCGCTCCGAGGTACTGATCTCGCACCTACTCCGCTCCTGCGCCGGGTATCCTCGGCGCTCCTTAACATGGGTGTTCTCAAACACTTCCTCGGGAACGGGCATTCTCGTTCCAACTATCTTACGACGGGCATACTCGTCGGTCCTAACGGCTGGGAATTCTTGGCCGGTCCCATCCCTCGTCCGCGACGGGAATACTCGTCGTTTCCGCGGCTGCGTATTCTCAGCCAATAGGAACCATCTGTCCCGCAAGTCCGTTCTCGAGGATTCTCGAGACCAACACCATCGTCGAAAATACTCGACGCCTTCCTCTGGCTCAATTCGTAAACCTACTCTCCACGGGGTGACAACACCCCGCGGGATGAGACCACTTAGGTCTCTAACGTCGACTCTCGCGTATCGCGGAACCGTCCGCTGCACCACGCGCCGCCGATTCCGCGATCACGACCGTCCGTCGCGCGAACCAATCACGGCCCGTTTAACCGCACGTTAAGTTAGCCGCTTCACGGCGACTCCGATTATTACCTCCGAGCGTATAGCGCCTACTACCAGTCCGTCCGTTTCTTTAGTTATCCGAATCCGTTCTTTTGTATTAGGTTACGCCGCGAATTATATTTTGTCCATTCTTTTATTTTGCGCGGGACCGATTATTATTTAACCGAGCAACTACAATTGCTACCTCCGAGCGCATACCGAATAATACCAGTCCGTCCGTTTCATTAGTTATCCGAATCCGTCCTTTTGTTTAAGCATTAAGTTACGCCGCGAATTATATTTTGTCCGTTCTTTTATTTTGCGCGGGTCCGATTACTGTTTAACCGAGCACTTCGATGCCTTGGTATTACTTGTGTATTTCAATTACATCTGATAAATATATTGTTACGTTTGCATTATTATACTCAACACGGAATTTTCATTACTACCGAAAAACCCAGGCATCCGGCGAGCACATCCGAGCAACCAATCCCGAACGTAATCCCGTAACCGCCCAGAAAAGTACCAGCGTTACATTATTACGAACAGAGATATAATACTACCAATAAATTTTTTTGTTTTTACGACAAAAAAAGGTAAACGATTTTGCTGCAGTATTATATGTAAAAATTTAACCATAAAATTATTTTTATATTATCCCAATAAGAACAGGATCGTTTAATATACGTTTATTAAACGTAAGTATGGTGTAAAACAGGTATAGGTATATGGCAGATACGTATACAGGCAAAACGGTTTTTATACGTTAGTACAATATACATTTATAATAATCATTTTTATTACGTATATATAATACGAAACGTATTTTATACGTTGAAAAATGGTTTATAAAATACCGTAATTGTTTCTACCTTTATAACACGTATAGAACTAGTATCAAATAATATCATATACTAATTAAATAAACGTTTCTTAAATACGTTTATGATTTGCAAAAGTTGTTCGTTTAAATAACATATCAAGAATTGGATTTAATATCCAGATATGATATACTTTTTAAATATGTTAATAAAAGTTTGAGCGTAAATTATTTTTATACGTTTTTATTGCAGCAATATTTAAACGAATAATAAACGTATTTTATACGTTGAAAAATGATTTATAAAATGCCAGAATCGTATCTACGTTTATAACACGTACAGAAATAATATCAAATACCATCATAAATTAATTAAATAAACGTTTCTTAAATACGTTTATGATTTGCAAAAGTTGTCCGTTTAAATAACGTATCATAAAATGCCAGAATTATATTTACGTTTATAACACGTACAGAAATAATATCAAATACCATCATATACTAATTAAATAAACGTTTCTTAAATACGTTTATGATTTGCAAAAGTTGTCCCTTTAAATAACGTATCAAAGAATAGAATTTAATATCCAGGTATGATATACTTTTTAAATATATTAATAAAAGTTTGAGCGTAAATTATATTTATACGTTTTCATCGCAGCAATATTTCAACAAATAATAAACGTATTTTATACCACATTCGGTATAGCTAATTAAAGGTTTATTGAAGACGTATATTATTTATGAAATAAAAAACATTTATAAAACATTTCGGAAATACCGTATAGGGTTAAAATCCAATTTTCAATTATTAATAATCATTTTACACGTAAAAACATATTACGGTTCTCTCGAAAATCGGGCGATTTGTTTTAGTTTTGAGTCTCAAAGCTTTTTCGCAACGCCTTTGCGCCTTCGCGGCTTGCACGGCTCGCATCCTCCACGAGGGCGTTCTTCTTCGCCCGACTGTCATTTGTTTTTGACTGTTGAGCCTCGGAACTTCTAGCGGCCTCGTGTCGCCAGTCTTTACGCCTTCGTTCGTGCAGTGACTAGTTCAGTGATGAGCGTCGAACAGACTTTGGATATTTACAGGTAAAAGTTACTCTACATGTAATATTAACGAGTTAATTAACGTGACATTAATTATTAAAAATCATCGACTTGTCCGATGGTGGTTTACAACCGAATGCAAGTGCGCGATGAGATACGCCTCTGTCCAGTGATCACTGTTGCTAGACGCGTGGGAAATTGTTTCTTAAGCGGCATTGTCTATTGCCGCTTATAATAAACAAATTTTCCAATTCATCACGCGCTTCGCAGAGCCGAGCGGTCTTATCTCATTCTACGTTTTAATAATTACTATCTCGTTAATTAATGCAAAGTTTGCAAAATTTTACAGGACTTTTCCGCTCAGTTTGATCTGATCTTTTATGAACATTGAACTATATAATATACTGGAAGGCGAAGTCTAATAAAAAGGAAAGAGATAGATGCGGAACCATAAAAAGGGAAAACATGGTCTATTCTCTTTCTAATTCAATCTTGCTAGACAAAGAAAGACAGATAGTTTAATCTATCTCTTTCTTTCTTTCTTGCGGCGTGCCCGGCATTGAGCACGACAGCGTTCCAGTATAGGTTATAGTTCGCTGATCACGAGAAACTATAGGAATAGTTTGGGACATCTTGTACACACAACACGCACGCACGCACACATATATGTATATACACTGCATAAATAAAAAATATGCATTTTTCAATAAATTTCTTTAATTCTATTTTGAAATCTTTGTGTAATTGTTTGTAAAGTCAACTACGCTATAAAACAATATATTAAAGTATATGTTGTTAACAAATTCAGACGATTTCAGGAAACTATGAAATTGCCGACAATCGCATACGTTTAAAAATAATTTACACGCAATATTTTTATATAATTACTTAAAGTAAAAATACATTCTTTTCTTCTTATAATTTGTGTGAAAATTAATAACAAAGAGAACAAATTTGTTTTCAAATTTTACGTAAGTATGTTTTGTGTTATAGTATATATTATTGAATTGGAAAGTTTAATTGCTGCCTGACGGTTTCATCTTTGTTGTCCTTTCTTTGAAGCTTCTTCAAGACGCAACAGTGTAACGAATTTTGACACTAGACACAGGTAAACTATATTCTACGTTTAACTTTTTTTAAAAATTTACACATTGATTGGTTTGAGCCGGCAAATGATTTATGATTATAATTATCATTTTTGACAAATAATTTTATTTTTATTAAAGTTCTATAGTAATGATGCATAATCTGTGGCCTACGAATTTTTTACTGTTTACCTACTTATAGTTGAAAATACAAAATAACATTTTCTATTTTATGCAAATTATAAAAATAGAATAAATAATTTAGTATGTGATTTAGTAAGTCTTGATCATTTTAAAAATAATTTTGTTCTTTTAACATGTAATACATAAATGGTCACAGTTTTATACATTAAATTGCTTTTGCATTTTTAAATATTTCTTAAAAATTTAAATTTGAAAATTTAGCTTATTTCAGAAATATAATAATACGTTTATAAAATATTTTATTTTTATAAATTATCTTGACATTTTATATTTTCTTATTGGTATATAGATAATTTTTTTATTTATTATACACATATATTCATAATAATATAAAATATACACTTATAAAAATATACATTTTTGCGCATCATTACTCTATACAATTTATTATACGATGTTTATCAATGATTTCTAAAATATTACTTACATTATACAAAATTAAAAAATTAATATTACAATAATTATTGTTAATAATATTTAAAAATATTTTTACAGATAATTGTTTTAACTCGTTTATGTACTTGTAAACATGAATATTTAACTATTATGTACATTGCTAAATGATAATTTTCTTGCTTTTCAAAATATTTTGAAAAGAATTTCGAAAAATGTGTGAGAATATAAAGCTTTTAAGGGGGGAAATCCAATTAGAACTTTCAAAAAATCGAATTTTTTTTTTGCATAAAATGTTTATTTAACATTGTAAGAATATGTTCCCAACGTTTTAAATCGAAATTCGCAGCCATTCGGAAGTTATGGCCTCCGAGCGCAACAAATCTCTTGAGCAGCGTCGAAGCTCTAATAGCACGCAGCAGGTATATTCACTCGGAGCGGGGATTTTACCTTTCAGGGCTGCTATCCAAAACGTATAGAGATGTAACTAGAGTTTTACTGTAAGATTTGGAACGCACCCCTGGTAGATGGCTTTTATTTCTGTTGTTACGTTTAGTCGAAACCGTTGGGTCCGTTGGCGCTGGCATCGAGCAGAACCGGTTCTCAGTTTAGCTCCGAAGTTCGGCCTGTACAAAACGACAGTGCAAATTCGAAATGTCCTATCCGAAAGGCACACACGCCGAACCAAAACAATCGAAACCACGCAAAAGAAAGTTCCATGGTAATCAGTTTTCAAATAAAAAGAGTGCAGATGAAGAAGGATGTGAAAGTATGAGTGCAAGAAAACTCTCCAATGCTAGTGCTGAAGATATTCACTGGAATCCATTGCATGGCTATCGTTTGATTGAAATATTCACCGTTTTTACAGCCTTGACAGAGCTCCTTGTTTGTCGTGTTTGTAAACAGAATGTAAAGTTTGAAGAAGCTGGGAATCGAGGCCTCGGTTTCAAGATAGTTTTACTTTGTCGCTGTGGTCAGAGAAACATCAATTCAGGACCACTAATCAACACTGGATACGAAGTGAATCGTCGGATGGTGTTTGTTATGCGACTCTTAGGTGTTGGCGGAGAGGGTATTAATTTATTCTGCAACCTCATGGACATTTGTAAAGGAATGAATGAGAGCACGTATAATAATATTATCACGTATATTCACTCCTGTACAAAATCTGTTTTTGAAAGTCTCTGCAAGAAAGCTATCGAAGAAGAAAAAAAATTCAATGAAGAACATGAGAGGTCTATTTTAGATTTGAAAGTCTCTGGAGATGGCTCGTGGAAAAAACGTGGATTCAAATTGCTGTACGGAGTTGTAACGGTCATAGGCTACTATTCGGGCAAAGTCATCGATTTAGTTATCAAAAGTAGCTATTGCCATGCATGCAGATTTTGGAAAAAGAAGGTGAACACTCCAGAATACGAAGAGTGGTATATAAATCACGAGGAAGAGTGTACAAAAAATCACGAGGGCTCAGCCGGAAAAATGGAGGTCGATGCGATTACAGAAATCTTTTTAAGATCAGAGGAAAAGTATGGCGTTAAATATGGTAATTATATTGGAGACGGAGACTCCAAAACTTTCAAGGCCATTCTAGATAAGAATCCTTACGGTGATGAATTTCAAGTTGCAAAAAGCGAATGCATTGGCCACGTAGCGAAAAGAATGGGCACTCGGCTCCGAAATATAAAAAAAAGACAAAAACTCGGTGGTAAAGGCAAACTAACGGATGCTTTAATTAAAAAGCTCACAACGTACTACGGTCTGGCAATTAGAAGAAATGCGAATAGTATTGAGGGAATGAAAAAAAGTATTATAGCCACTTATTACCATTTGATCTCTACGGATGAGAAGCCACAGCACGAATACTGCCCGCCCGGCGAAGACAGCTGGTGTAAGTGGCAGAAAGAAAAAGCTATTGGAGCAAATTTGGATTCTTTCGAGCACCCTCCTCCACTCGATCCAACAGTCGCAAAACACATTCTTCCAATTTATGAAGATTTATCTAAGGAAGAATTACTTCAGAGATGCTTGGGCAGTCATACGCAGAATTCAAACGAAAGTTTCAATTCTACGATTTGGCGTTTAGCTCCAAAACATCTTAATACTGGGCTGAAAATAGTTGAAATTGCATCCTACATCGCTGCTGGAGTCTTCAATGAAGGATATTCTTCCATTCTACAAATTATGATGGAGTTACAAATAATTATTGGGAGCCAGACCAAGAACTATGCTGAGAACGTCGACGGGCGCCGGGTATCTCGACAGGAGCGGCGCAACTCTTTCAACTCTAAAGAAGCTCGAAAGGCCCGAAGAGAGCAGTTATTGGAGCAGAACGAGTTCTTCGAGGAAGCAGAAGGATTGTTCTATGGCGCCGGGATTGCTGACTAAGAGGTAAATTATAGATATCTTGTATCTTTTACTTGTCAAAACTTTAAACACGTTTTTCTCAAAACTGTATTTTTCTGCACTGCTGGAACTCTCATTTAAAAACTATTCAACCGATCGCGCTGAACTTTCGCACACAACTTCGTGACATCAGTACAATGTCGGTGAACCTAAATGTTTGTGAAAATTATAATAAAAAATGACTTATTTATTGCAAAAATTGTGCAGAGAAAACGTCAAAAAATGGAAATTTATTTTCATAAGCGTTTCATATTCAAAATTTTTGACTTTTTTCATTTTTTTTAGGTTCAATTACGAATTATGGGTATAAATAATAAGAATTTTTTCGCTGCTTGTTATAGAATCAATATCACGGACGCCATTTGTCCAGCAGCTGAGCAACTCACACGCGGACCTGCCAAATGGGATGCTTCATATGTCCGCCATTTTTAAATATTTTTGGAAAAAAAGAATACGTATGGACAGTCCAAATCATATATAAATAAATGTTTAAGTTCGAAAAATATAGAAAAATTCTTTTTCCTACAAAAAAATTCTTGAAAATAGCTTATTTTTCCTCGTTCTAATTGGATTTCTCCCCTTAAGTAAACGCCAGAGGCGTCGAAAGGTAACCCAATCAGTCAAAAACGTATTAACAAATATAAACACTGAAAATAATAATTTCAATATTTTGCACAGTTTTTCATTTGACGAATGTTTCAATGTCGGAAATAATAATACGGTAGATGATGATATGGTAATAGATAATGTACCGGAATGTGATAATATTTCTACTACTTCGACTGAAAATTGTAATTCTAGTAATGTTTTTGAGGATTATTCTTTTCATTCTGCCAAGAACGGCAATTCCTCTGAAAACATTGATAAGAGTAAGGACACAAATATAGTGATGCATAAATTTTCAGTAAATCCGAATACTTTTACCAATGACTTGCGTCGATTAGCTAATGTCCATAATTTTACACATGCTGCATTGGATGAAATTTTAAAATTAATTAGTCCGGCCTACACATTTTTGCCTTCTACCGCCAAAACTCTGTTGCATACTCCTAGAAAAGTAGAAACAATTCCTTTTGACAATGGGGACATGTGTTACTTCGGCGTGGAATATTGTTTAATTCGTAAATTACAAAATGGTGGACTGAAACAGAATATTTCGACTATTAAACTAATTATAAACATTGATGGGTTACCTATATTCAAGAGTAGCAGCACAAACTTATGGCCAAATTTAGGTCGTAGTGATGATCTTGTCGATGACCGCGTATTCATGATTGCATGTTTTTGTGGAGAAGGAAAGCCATCAAATCTTGATCATTATCTCAACCCTTTCATAGAAGAAGTTAGTTCTTTGCGAAAACACGGTTTTCAATATAAAGGCAAAATATTGCATGCCGAAATTGAATGTTTTTCTACCGATGCACCGGCAAGAGCTATGTTAAAAATGATTAAAGGGCACACAAGTACATATGCATGCGAAAGGTGCACTATTAAAAAAGTGAAGAAAGCAAGATATTTTCCGACTAAAATAAGAAAATCGGTAGTTTTGCGAACTAATAATGATTTTGTATGTAATAAAATAGATGATCGCCATATTAAAGGCAAATTACCCTTACTTGCATTAAACATAGATATGATATCACAATTTGTACTAGATCCTATGCATTTAATATACCTAGGAAGTATGAAGCGTCTACTTATTTATTGGGTCGAAGGAGGTCGTCACTGTAAACTTTCGCGGCAAAACATTTCAACTATAGATTACAATATAAATGTAATACGGCCATTTGTCACTATAGATTTTTGTCGAAAGCCTCGAAGTCTAATGCATCTATATAGATTTAAAGCAACAGAGTTTCGTTTTTTTACTTTATACAGTGGTCCAATTGTCACGTATAATGTTCTTGACAGTGTTAAATATAATCATTTTATACTACTTCATGTAGCAATCACTATCTTATCTAGTACGTCCTTGATCAAGTCATATTTGCATGTTGCTGAACAATTTATTAGGCAATTTGTTCGCAAAGCTCCCGAAATGTATGGTGAAGATTTTGTTGTAAATAATATTCATTCATTATTGCATCTTTGCGCAGACGTACAAACATATGGCCCGTTAGAAAGATATAGCTGTTTTCCTTTCGAAAACTACCTTCAATCACTAAAAAGACGAATTCGCGCAAAACGATTACCTCTAAATCAAATAAGCAATCGTATTGCAGAAGAAGAAGTCATCGATATTGAAATAAAATCAGCTATTTCAAATTTTGTACCAAAACAAGTTCATTATCCAAATCCAAATATAGTTTCCCACTTTACATGCGAAATATTATTAATTGGGAATATAAAATTATCTTGCAAAAATCCCGACAATACTGTAACTATTGGTAATAAAATTTATGTTATCAGTAGGATTTTTTATATTGACGGTAAATATAAATGTATTGGGGCTTCATTTAAATTCTCTGAGGATTTGTACCAGCACCCAATACATTCGTCTAAATTAGGTGTTTATTATGTAAGAAGTATGAACGCAAACAATTCGACTACATTTTTTGTTGATGACATATCGTATAAATGTCTCCGATTGCCATTTATGGATGGGTTTGTAGTTTTTCCCCTTATTCACTACGTATTGTAATATTTTCTTTCAAACCAAAACTTGATGCGTTAATACATAAATTTCATAAATGCCATAAATAATTTAATTAGATTTTAAAGAATATATTCACACATTTTTCGTAATTCTTTTTATATTGAAAATATTGTAACTGATATAAATTAAGAACAAATAATAGTGAATAAAATACTCATTTATTTGTTTATACTTATCTAGTATATATTTACAATTATTGAATCATGTCTACAAACTCAAATAAAACGAGTAAAATGTATGCCCTCGTCGAGTTCGTAAATGGAGGCAAGAAAGAATGTGCTGTTGTGCCACTGATATGGTTTATAGAAGAGTTGAAAATTTGTTATTGGCCGAAAACAAAAACTGAACAAGCGTTTCAAAAACTTGTATTAGATTATGTACCGTACGATTCAACGTGGTACAAATATAAAACTCACAGAATATTAAAAACTTCAGGTATGGATTTTGATATTAAATAGAAATTTATATTTTTTATTTCCTTTTATGCAATGAAATTTTTTCGCAATAATATTCTTTAGAGTTTTTCCGAGGTAGAGGGAATTTTACAGATTCTTCTGAGCATTACTATTACGTATTCTGACTTTAAAACTGTGTTTCAATTTCGACAAAAATGCGGCACGCAGTTCAGATAAGCTGAAGATTATAAAAAATTATTATTCAACACTAAGAACCGCAATGATTGAATAAGCCTATTTATGTTTTTTATTTCTGTCATAATTATATATTTATATTTATAAACAATTTATATTTCTCTTTACATTTTTTATTTTTTTGTAATTTTACATACTTGTATTTTATTTTAGTTTATTTTTATGACGTTGAATAATCGGCATTGCAGTTCAATTCCTGCAACTTTTTAATGAGAAAAATTACATTAAAACGTTGTTACTTTTTTTAAGTATATAATGTAAAAATTTTACAGATTTTGAGCAAAATCTTTTTTTATATTTTTGTTGAACATTTGTTATCTTTTTCTAGGAAATATATGTATTGTAATTGGTCTAAAAACATTTTTATTTAATATTAATTTTAATCACTTTCGCCGAACAAATTAATATGTTAGTGTTACGTTCAGAATTCTCGAAATAAGTCTCTCGGGTCGGTTGGCAGGTAGAGACTTAGTGAAATAATTCGAGCGAGGTAGGAAGGACGGAACAGGCCTAATCTCTCGCACACATGTCTCCGGGCGAGTGCGACGAGTCGAATGCGTCAGGTGAGTCAGAATGTAGGTCAGGTGTCGAGAATGACGACCTATGACTCTCATTCAGACTCTTGCATTCGTGTAGTCCTTATTTTGCGTAAACGAATCGAATCGCTTTTACGCGGGATCGGACTAAGTGCAATTTTATCGGAGCGGGAATTAGAGGTGGTTGAAGTAAAGAAAATGATTGAAATTAAGAATTACAATTTATTTTAACATAATAAAAAAAAAATAACCAATTACAATGATAGGTGATGACTAAAATAATAATTATTAATTTACAAATAATATTTTTGTTAGTAGAAAACATGTATAATAAAAAGAAGAAAAATCTTATGTTCTTAATAACAAAAAAATTGTAATTATAACTTAAATTCTAGTTGGTTATAAGTGTGCATGTGTAGGTGTATTTTATGATCAAGGGATTTTTAGTTATCCAGGTAGGGTTTGGAGCGAGTCGAAGATTTCTTCAAATTCATTGAGTACTCTTCGATTCGCTTCGATATTTTCATTTACTATATTCTCTACCTGTTCGGGAGTAAATAATGAATCGGAAAGCGGGTTTTCTTGGGGAAACTCTAGCGCGGGGGAATATGGATCTTCCGGAGGTCTTCGAACAGGTGAATCGGAATTACGATAAAAAAAATCGGGGGAAGGTGTAGGAGGAAAATCTGTAGGAGAAAAGGTTGAATCCCGAGGAGATGCTAAGGGCTCTGCAAAAGGATCGAAGGTAGAAGACGGTGACCCTGGTGGTTGTTTAAAATCTGGTTCTACATGAGATCCAGGAGAGTAAGAGGGGGAAGGATAACGACAGGGGGAAAGAGAGTATGATTCGGGGGACGGATTTGAGACTGGCGGAGATGAGTCGGTCGGTTCGTCGGAAGTACTCAAATTAATTAGAGCGTTAGGCAAAACAGAAATTTTTGCTCGCTGATTGCGTAATTTTCCGCAGAGCGATAACGATGCGCCAAGCTTCCGGAGCTTCTTATTTCGGCGACTCCGACAGTTCTTAATGGCTCTTCGAGTTTTATGGTCAGGGACTCGCTTACGCACTAAAATGAATTTGAGAATTAAGGCTACGTTCTCTCTTTCTTATAAAGGGAAATAAAATTTATATTATAACTTCTTGAAAGAAGAAAAAAGAAAAGCAAAAGGAAAAAGTTTGAATTAATAAGAGGAACGGAATTCTTCGTTTCCGCTGGAAGCAAAGAAAACTGCGAATTCAATCGAACGAGAGTTCGATTGTATTCAGCAGGGAATAAGGAGAGTCGCGGACCCAATCGCGAGAGCTCGACTGTATCCTGCGGGAAATAAAGAGAGTCGTGGACCCAATCGAAAGAGCTCGATTGTATCCTACGGGAAATAAAAAGAGTCGCAGACCCAATCGAAAGAGCTCGACTGTATCCTGCGGGAAATAAAGAGAGTCGTGGACCCAATCGAAAGAGCTCGACTGTATCCTGCGGGAAATAAAGAGAGTCGTGGACCCAATCGAAAGAGCTCGACTGTATCCTACGGGAAATAAAAAGAGTCGCGGACCCAATCGAAAGAGCTCGACTGTATCCTGCGGGAAATAAAGAGAGTCGTGGACCCAATCGAAAGAGCTCGATTGTATCCTACGGGAAATAAAAAGAGTCGCGGACCCAATCGAAAGAGCTCGACTGTATCCTGCGGGAAATAAAGAGAGTGGGAGTAATAGAGGGAGAAAAGGAAGGGTAGTGCAATAATACTGAATATATGAGTGTTTTGAAAAATATAACAAATATCTTATGAGAGAGAGAAGGTAGTCTTATGAAAAGTAAAAATAAAAAAATAAAAATAATGGACGGCTGAGACTTACTGTTGGGTGAAGTTTTGAAGGTGCGAACGATTTAGTGGTTGGCAGAGCGGATTCAGCTTACAACGGCGGACGGTTGGTCGACGGTTGGCACTCAGAGTGTTCGGATCTCACAATGCCGCGTCGAATTTAAGTACGATGAATACGAATCCGAACGTCACAAACTCGGACATATAATGTCACGGAATGTGCGCCGGATCGAACTAGAGTGAATCGCGAAGCGAAAAATGAGCGATTGATCAGAATAAAAAAAGGTGCGGTATGTGCCCGTAAGTGACTGTAAATGATTGTAAGAAAGTAAGTAAGTGCTCGCGAGCTCCGAAGCTCCTTCCTTTTATACCTGATTCTGCCTATGGTTCCTATGGGATTTTAATCCGCAGGTGTACCGTCTCTTATTATTGCCCACGCCCTACCTATTAATTGCGCGACAAGTGTTTCGAGTCGGTGAGGTCAATCATCCGCGTTTCAACGCTTGCTTCCGCCCAAAATCGGCACGTGTCAAGGGTAGACCAACCGTATTGACTCGACCGGACAATTTTAGCGTATCCGCGCGATTAAGATAGGCCATCTTTTCGCAATTTTTCGGTTGCTTGGCTGCATCGACTTCGAAAGAAAAGAATTGTTACTCCGCAGGACGTAACATTAGCTTTTTACTTAAATACACTTGAAAATATATAAAATTTTCAACACAAAGTTATTGTATTTATTTCGTTTAAAATGGTGCAGTTTTGATGCAGTTTACCTTTATAAACTTAAGCATTGAAATTAAGTATTTAATAACATTTAAAATTAAAATTAAACGTTACTTAAAATTAATTGTTAACATTTTATAACGTATACATATGTTTCATATGCAGAAGATTATAACGAGATCGTAAAATATATGGAGATTATCTTAGAGCACGGATCAACAGAAGCTGACGGAGTGGAGATTTCGGATGTTACTTTGAAGAAAAAAATAGTGCAACAATGTGATGATGAAGAAAACTCCGATACTTCACAAACATCAAATTCGGAAATACATAATAAAACAGTTAAGAAACGTCAAATGTCTAAAAAAGCTATAGACATGTCTGAGAATTCCAATTCTTCCAACGTATCAATTGTACCAAAGAAGAAACGGAAACAGGAAAGATTTGATGAAGGAAAAACGAAAAGCACCAATACCAGAATACAATCTCGTAGTTAGTATACATTCTAAAATATTTGTCTATATGTAAATATGTGTAATAGACTGTGATATATTTAGACATTTTGGCACTTTTCAATCCTGTGTATTTATGTAGAGGAGAAAGTGATAATATGGCTACCATTTTATTCAATAACTTTGTTAATATTTTATATTAAAGTTTTAATTATTATATTTATTAAATTGGTTTTTAATAAATTTTAGATTTGAATTTATTAATAATTTATTACTTAAAACGTGATTTATAAAATTATGACAACGCTGTATAATATGTCGAAGAGAAATAGGGATGATAATATGACTCCAAAAATAAATTTGAAAGATTGGTTTTGTTACAAAAACAATATTTTTTATTTATATATTTATAATTTCCCATAGTTTAAAATTTTTCTACGATCATAAACATTAAAGATCTCATTTTGTCCTTGTTTAACATTAAATAACAAGAATAAAGTAATGTCTTTGTTTCTGGACGCAGCCCTCTATAATAACAATATATTGAAAAAATATTTCAATATGAAAATCTCGCTTAAGCAACCATATTAATAAAATGCTATGCTCATGAATAATTTTGCATAACTTGAAATGTATATAACCCAATAAAAAATTAACAAAACAAAATCGAATACAAACATTTGTGTGATAATACGAGTTTAAAAAGAATGAGAGGGTATGTGTAATTAAATATTAAAATGTACCTTAAAAAAGTTACAAAGTGCTGAAAAGTGAAAATACTTCATAGTAATTGTCGGATGTTGTACATTAGCATTTTAGCTCCACTACATAACTGCAAAAGTACTAAACAAATAATTTCGTAAGTAATTACTAGCTATCATCTAATAAATAATAAATGTAATAAGAGACAATAAAGATAGCCATAATACCATTTTCTCCTTTATCATATTCTGAAAATTGCATGAAAAGAAGACAAGTGTGCCATTATTCTTTCTAAACAAAACATACCTGTTAAAATAAAATTATATATTGTATAATTTTATTATTAAAAAAAAAACGGAGTGGATATTTCGAACTTTTCTTCAAGCCAAAAACTATTAGAAGAATGTAGTAATGAGGAAAACTCCGATTCCTCACAGTCATCCGATTCGGAAGTGCATGCAGAAACATCCAAAAAGCATCAAAAGAAGCCTGAAAATGCAAAAGAAACGTCTGAGGATTCCGATTCCTTCCCTGCATTGACTATATTAAAGAAAAAACAAAATGAAAGATTTGCTGAAAAAGAAACCAAAAATACCAACGCCCGGGCACAATCTCATAGTTAGTATACATTGTTATAAATATTTGTCTATATGTGAATGTCCGATGGGTTTAATAAGGATATATTTTCTAGCATTTTCCGATGCCTGTATGTTTATGTATTCTGAAAATTGCGTAAAAAGTAGACAAGTGTGTCATTCTTTTTAATCGAAATATATCGATTATAGTAAAATAATATATAATGTAATTTACAGATACTTCGAAAACTTGTTACGACGTAATTGAAAACAGCCCGATTTTTCTATCAGTAAGTAAAGAAGGAAACGATTTAACGCAAATCCTACCGGTACAGCAATTCCAAAAATATGTCGTAAAGCGATTAGAAGAAATAATGTTATTGTTGGAACAGAGCAATGCTTCTTCTTTTCGTCTTTTAAATTCGCTTCAGACATTTATGAATCCATCTTCAAAACCAGACGGACTTCCTGAATTTCCTTTGACAACTGACGATGAATTCCAAAAGTTGGAACTGATGCTGTCAGAAAAAATGGAGGGTAATCCTGATGGCCAAGAGTCACTCAATTATACATATTTGGTATGTTTAAAAATCTTTTTTTATCTTAAATCTTTTCTCTGATAATAAAATTATGCATTGAAAAATGTGATTACAGACAAGACGACTGTCGACAATTGGTGGAGCCGACCAGAGATCCTGTGTCATGAATATGTTGAAATTTATAATGACAAACCAACTGGCTATGTCCTATAATTGGAAAGGACAGCATAATAAAAAAAGTTTTGAGGCAACAAAACTACGTGAAGTTATTGTAGGTATGTAAACAACAGTTAATATAAACAATATTCTTATCCAATATTTCATAGAGAAGATGCAATTATTTCAGATTTTGAATTATAAAATAAATATGGACATTTATTTTATTACATAACTTTTTGTTAATATTGAATATTTTATATTAAAACTTGAACAATTATATTTGGCAAAATGTCGTTAAATAGATTTCCGACGCAAAATAATAAAATATTTATTACTTAGAACGTGATTTATAAAAATGTGACAATACTGTATAATGGGTGGAAGAGAAAACTATATAGTAATATGGTCGTCTCAAAAAATAAATTTAGAAAATTGGTATTGTTTAATAAACTATTTTGTTACAAAGTTATATATTTTTAATAAGCAATCATTAGAATTTATCACTTATTAACGGAGATAATACGAGTTTTCATATTCATACTACTCATAATTGCACCTTCTCTAATATATTATATATAACTTCCATTATATATATATATATATATATATATATATATATATATATATATACAGGGTGTCAGAAAAAAAGGGTCACATATTTTGATAGCAAGTCGTATTGATCAAAACAAAAAGAAAAGGTCTAATTAACATGGGTCCTGAAACTAATATCTTTAAAGATACAAGCTATTTTATTATTTGAGCTCTTTGTCATTTTCTTATTAGTCGGGTTATCTTTAGAATGTAATGAACAAAGGAGTAGGGAAGAGTGGGGTACAATGGGGATATCTTTTTCCTAGGTGCCTTAAAAAATAAAAAATAAACAAAAAAAGATAAAAAAATAATTTTTATTTTAATATAAAATGTAATCATTAATCTTCTATAAAAAAAACTGAAATAAAGAAACTAAATGTATGTACATATGATAACAAAATAAAAACTCCTTTTTTTACAAAAAACAAAAAATTTTAATGCTGACTGAGACGATTAATCTCGTACTGACGAACTCTCGTATAGCAACAGTAGTAAACACTTTTTTGTTTACTAGGGCTGCTCACATTCGTCCAGGCCTACGCAATGTCGTTTGACTTGTAGTATCTATTGCAAATGTAAATATCAGGAGACATTCTAAAGATGACACGACTAATAAGAAAATGACAAAGAGCTCGAATAATAAAATAGCTTGTATCTTTGAAGATATTAGTTTTAGGACCCATGTTAATTAGACCTTTTCTTTTTGTTTTGATCAATACTACTTGCTATCAAAATATGTGACTCTTTTTTTCTGACACCCTGTATATAAAACTTATATTATTATAACTTCCATCCGATTAGATTAAAATATCTTTGTTGTCTTAGTCACTATTTCAGAATACTTATAGAATATTTATAAAATCTATAAATACGTGTAAATGAGTATATTTTCAAAAATAAATTTTTTGCAAAAAATGAATAAAAAGCATCAGTAAATAAAAAGTCATCACTGTTTTTTAAGTGAAAAGCTTATTGATTATAATTATATTACTTTTGTCATTTTTATAAGATCGGTATTTTAAAACCAATGTTGTTTCGAATTTAAATATATTTTCTTTTTTACAGAAGCAACCAAGATCCAATTTCGTGGAAAAGAATCATCCGACAAAGTAATAAAAGATGCGATTCAAAGTTGGCTGAAACTAGCGAAACATAGACACTCATACAATTTAACAAAAAAATAGTGTTTTATTTTTAAAATATAATATACTCGTATAATGTGAAACTTTTCATATGTTTTCAAAATATATATCGTAAACATATGTTTACGAAATATTTCTACTTTACGAAATACTTCTACTATATACTTCTTTTTTACCATGAAATAATAAAATAAATGATACTTTAAACAAATTGTTATACTTTCTTTGCAATACACTAATACATACACAGCACCTACATATATATTTTATATAAATGTATATATATATATATATATATATATGTATATACATATATATATAAGTTAATTATCTTATAGGTTGTTAATCCCTGATAATAATTGACACAATGTGTTTCTCTGTAAACAAAGTTTGAAATTTATTCACGATTTAGAGTTATTTACAATATTTACACGCTTACCTGTAAACAAAGAAACGACAATTAAAGCCTATTATTATCCCTTCTTTATTTACTGGCTTGATCCTCAGTCTTATACACTCTATCTTTTCTGTACAGCAAAGTTTAATCTTTCCTTCCTGATTCTTCCTTGTGTACATGTGCTCGATCCTTTTGATCTTCCTTTATCTCCTATCACTCTCTTCCTCTCTATCGGTAATCAATCAATGTAGTTCTTGTAGTACTTGTTCCATCTAGCGGGGTCGGTTCACACGGTGCGCCGAGTATGAGGAGCGCGGCTCATTCGAATTGAAGGAAATACATTTTCCTTACATCTCCCCCTCCCCGGATGAGAATCGTCGCAGCGCATTCTCACCTTGGATTTCTCGGCTCAATCCTCTTCGTCTGCGTCCTTATCTATATCTGATATTGGAATTAGTTTTGTTATGTGGAACAAGCTTGTTCCTGATTTTTTCCTATTAGTCTTAATTCTGTATATCGAGTTCGATATTTTTTCTATTATCTCAAGTGGTCCAATTCTCAAATCGTCTAGCTTTTTTCTATTCAATCTATTACCATTTTCTATATATACCATGTCACCTGTATTAAACTCATGATGTTTTCTATTTTTATCAAATAGTTTTTTATTATAATCATGTGACTTAATAGTTCTCTCTAGGGCTAATTCTTTATCTTTCATCCAGTCCTCTTGATGTTTTTCTCTTCTCAGTTCTTCAGGTAAAATACTTGTGTCCGTGCCATCCAGCAGATACTTTGGTGCAAAACCAGTGACCGTATGTTCTGTCTCGTTGTATCTTTCTACACATTCTCTAGCAACCGTTGCCCAAGCTTTTTTCTTTTCTCCTTCTTTTATTCTACATCTTATTTTATTGATTAGTGTCTGGTTTAATCTTTCGTTTAAGCCGTTTGAGAATGGTGCATTTACAGCAGTGAAAATCAATCTAACATCGTTTTCTTCTAGGTATTCTTTAAATTCTCTTGAGTTGATGCCTGGGTATTGGTCTGTGAGTATCGTTTCAATCTTGTCTGTTTCTACAACGTTTTTCACTAGCTTGATAAAATCCGTAGCATTTTGTGTCTTCGAAGTTGCAATAAATGCGTATCTGGTAAAATGGTCAACCAGTAGATGAAGGTATTTTTTTGTTGATCTTAGTCCTCCAAAGCCTCCAATAGTGTCCATTGACATTATTTCGAACGGTCTGGTTGCTGGTCCTAACTGTGACATCCGGCCATATTTTTCTTGACCTCTAGATTTATTTTTGATACATACTTCACATGTCTTGCATATCTTTTTTATATTTTCTGTTAGATTTCTGGCTGTATAATACGGACATATCCTATTTCTTGTTTGTTTAATCCCTATGTGGCACCATTCAGTATGTATTTTTTTTATCATCTCTATACTTGATTCTTCGGATAAAATTATCTTCTCTCTATTTCTGATTTTTCTGTAAAATATTCCGTTTTTCTTCATTAATTTTGCTTCCATTTTCTGTATCCATTTATTTCTGCTTTGGTCTATCTTTATTTCTTCTATTTTCATTAAATTTACTAATTTTAATACTTCTTCTGTATTGTCACTTGGTTCTAATACTGGATTTCGGCTTAGGCAATCTGCTTCGGCGTTATCCTTTCCTGGAACATATTTTATTTGGAAATCATATTGTGACAAATAATACATTAAGTCGCCTAACTCTTCGTCCGTTCTGGCCTTGATGTTCATGCTCTCCAGCGGTTTATGATCTGAGTACACTTCAAATCTTCTTCCGATCAACCAGTGTTGCCAATATTTTACCGCCTCTTTGATAGCCAGGCATTCCAAGTATATCGCTTTTTTTCTTTTTTGCGATTCGTTTAGTTTCTTTGAGAAGTATGCTACTGGCTTCTCTATTCCGTTATGCTGTACCTGTTTGAATATTGCACCTATGCCTTCAAGTGATGCGTCTGTGTAAATCCGTGTAAGCAAATCTTTGTCGAATATTTCTAGCACTGGTTGAGAGCATAGCAATTTCTTTATTTCTGTAAAAGACCTTTCACAGTCTTCTGCCCATATAAATTTTTCATTTTTCCTCAATAATCTATGTAGTGGGTCTAACAATATCGAGATTTTCGGTATGTACTCATGATAAAAATTGACTTTCCCTAAGAATTGTCGGATGTTCTTTTGTGTTTTAGGGGTTGGAAAATTTTGAATTGAGGTTAAATTGTCTTTTACTGGTCTCACTGTATTGTTTTCTATTATGTGTCCGAGATATTTCACTGATTTTGCTGCAAATGTACATTTTTTTAATTTTAACCTGAAACCTTCATTTATTATCGCGTTCAATACTTTTTTTATATGTTCTACATGTTCTTGAAATGATTCCGAAAAAATCAATATGTCATCTATATAGTTTTCTGTGAATTCTTTAAGATTATATTTTCTTAATATATTGGATAAAATTCTTTGAAAGATTGCCGGTGATGTCTTTAGTCCGAATGGTAGGCATGTCCACTGAAAGTGTCCATCCTGTGTTACGAATCCTGGATCATATGTTCCTTGAATTTCTAGCTTATCTTCTAATAATAGCTTGACCTTGATTAATGGTGTGTTTATTCGTTTTTTTTCTCGGTGTTCAACTCTACATCAATGACTGAGCTGTTACCTACTAAACTTGTTGTGTTGGTGTGTTTTCCTTCTTCTCTTGTTTTGAACCAGCATTTTTCTGCGGGGTGGTATCTAGTGCCTTTGTTTAAATTTTCGCATGTTTTGCACGGTCTTTTTTCTTCACTTTTCTTTTTGTATCCAACCTCATTTTTGTGTAGATAAGATTTTTTATATATTAGATTTTCATATTTCCTAATTTCATTAAATAAGGAGGTTGAATCTTGGCATTGTTCTCTATCTATTTTGTTTATGATAAATTCTGGCAATCCAATTGCTATTAGGGTTGTCAATGTTTGTGAATCTATATTTTTATTCATGTCCAACAATAGTTTTTCTTTCTTTATTGCATAATCCGTAAGTGATCCTTCTTTATATCTAAATGATAAAGCATACTTCACCGTGCTCCATCCTTTATCCGCAAAAGTTTCTAAAAATCTATCTTTCCATTCATCCCATCCTGCCTGGACAGTTAACTTTGTTAATGTTGCAGAATGCCAGTCTGAACAAGATTTATCTAAAAACAATCTTAGTATTTCGATTTTTGTTTCATCCTCTATAATATCAAATCTTGTACACTCTTTCTCAAATGTTTCTAGCCATTGTTTCGTATTCGAGTGCTTGCTGGTGAATTTTTCAATCATAAACTTTTCTGAAATTTGTTTTAAGTTTTTTTTTTCTTCCTTTCTTTGTGATGACTCTACAAGTTTTTCTAATATTTTTGTTAAATTATCCTTTTGAGTTTTATCTTCTGATTTATCCTCGTCTATTTCTTCTAAATATTGGTTCTCAAACTGTAGATTCTGATCTTCATCTATATAGATCTTTTTTAAGTCTTCTGTCATTTTTATCCACACTTTTCTTTTTTGATGTCTTGTTTTCAGAGTGTTCTTTAGTTTATTGTAATTTTCTGTTTTCATTAATTCCTTATGATAGCCTATATGTCTAAACTCTGCCGGTAGAACGTACCTTTTCCCTTCTTCTGTACTAATTGAGGTTATGGCAATTATATTTGTTTTCTCATCCTTGGATGATGCGGTTACTGCAAATTCGAATTGTAGTTTTTCCATCTCGACTGAAATTGTCGTTTTATAAGTTAATTATCTTATAGGTTGTTCCCTGATAATAATTGACACAATGTGTTTCTCTGTAAACAAAGTTTGAAATTTATTCACGATTTAGAGTTATTTACAATATTTACACGCTTACCTGTAAACAAAGAAACGACAATTAAAGCCTATTATTATCCCTTCTTTATTTACTGGCTTGATCCTCAGTCTTATACACTCTATCTTTTCTGTACAGCAAAGTTTAATCTTTCCTTCCTGATTCTTCCTTGTGTACATGTGCTCGATCCTTTTGATCTTCCTTTATCTCCTATCACTCTCTTCCTCTCTATCGGTAATCAATCAATGTAGTTCTTGTAGTACTTGTTCCATCTAGCGGGGTCGGTTCACACGGTGCGCCGAGTATGAGGAGCGCGGCTCATTCGAATTGAAGGAAATACATTTTCCTTACATATATATATATGTATATATATATATATATATATATATATATACACACATATATACACATATACCCGAATTGTAAACGTATATGCACATACATATAAAATTAGGATTTAAAAAACGGATAAATTATTGATTTATTAATACGTATTTTATACGACTATATAATTCATTATTTATTTGGTTCTCTGATTCGAATATAAAACGTAAATGTACATACATTTAAAATTAGGATTTTAAAAACGGATAAATTATTGATTTATTAATACGTATTTTATACGACTATATAATTCATTATTTATTTGGTTCTCTAATCCGAATATAATTCGAATGTGCTTAACGTATAATAAATGAATAAAAATTGGTATATGAAAACGTTTCTGAGACGGTCATCGAAACGGATATTAGACCCGTTTCAAATACGTTTAATATACCAGGTTTACACCATACGATAATACCAAAAATAAACGTATATTATACCATCTTGTTCTTATTGGGATATTCAATATCATATTTTATACTATATTCAAAATAATTGACAAAAAGTTATAAATATTACTTTTTAAATAAAGAATGTATTTATCTTTGAGATCTTTAAACTTAGAATAATGGAACAGTAAACAATAAGTATTAACAATTAAGTTGTACAGAAATACAAAAAAAGAGAAATTTGAAATGTGTACTGTTCATTTTAAATTAATTTCAATTAATTATTATTTATTTCTATTAATAGATTAACTTAATGTTGGTTTATTACTTTCTATCTGTGTAATATATTTTTAGAATAAAAAAAAAAAGGAATAAGTTTTATCAAGATTAAAGTTTTGAACAATATATTGAAAATAAATATAAGTCTACCAATAAGTATAAGTTATATTATTGAACAAATATCTTATTTCGGAAAATTTTCTCTGATTTGTACAAGGAATGAAAAGTGTTTCGAATTGTAATACTTTCTTTAAGGAGATATGATATACTTACTGAAAAGTTTGTAAATTAGGGGAGACTCGGGCAAAAGGAATCGTTTGTTTTCAAATGGCTATAATTCTATGTTCAAATTATCAAATTTGCAAAATAATTATACTAAAATGTAGCTTGAAGTCTCTACTTTCTGAAACTGACGTTGAATTTTGCATAAAATTAATTTTAACTACCCTCACTTGACTTTTACGACGATACCATTTTTTAGACACTTTTCAAAACACTCGGGCAAAAGGAATCTCCAACTCGGGCAAAAGGAATCGCCTAAAAAAATTACTAAAAATTATTAAAAAACGGACTTTAAAGGTGAAAAACTTTATTAATCTGACAGATATTGAAAATAAGTAACAAAATTAAATATAGTTTTGAAAAGAACAATTAAGAAAATTACGAAATTAAGGTATCTATTACAATTCTTGACAGAAATCGCATACATAGAAACCTAGGCCGGTATAACTCGTACACTCTTCATGAACCATAAAAAAGCCATCTAAAAATGAAAACCAGTAGCCTATGTACACTATTAATGCTCAAGCTAAGGTAACGTGTTAGCGATTCCTTTTGCCCGATTTCTTTTGCCCAAAACAACATGCTTTCATTACTTATATAATGATGCTATCATCAAGTAATTTATGCAAAATAACTTTGGTATTTTCTGAAACTAGACAAAATTTCCTTTACTTTGATATATTACTTACTTTCGTAGCAGTTATAGTCTTCAAATCATTCGAACATTAAGAAACGTAAATTACGAACAATGATAGCACATAAACACATTGTGTAACATAAATAACGTTCACGTCAAGTTGTTGGAAGTTTTATGGTTGCAAAATATTCCGCATTCGCAGCACTATCGAATAGCAGTGTTACCAACTTCCTGACATTAATAGAAAAAAAATTGTTTCGAGTTTTCTTTTTGCCCGGGTGATGTCTTTTGCCCGAGTCTTCCCTATTTTTCCTGTTTCTGTTGTTGTGTTAAAAATATTTTCTTATTTTTAGATCCGTTGCAGATCGATAGGGTGTCTAAAGACACTATATGGAGATCTGTTTTTAATGTTTACACACTAGAGCAACGTATTCAAAATTATATTAAGTAGCCAGAAGTTTATGAATTATTAAATACACAACAACAATTTGCCGCCATTAGTGATTTTCTAAGTGTTGTAGGCGTAATTGCGCGAATGGTTGCCACATTCCCGTTAGTGCTCCTACTGAATATTCAAACAGTTATATAAATAGAAAAGGATTTTATTCCATATTATTATAGGGTATTTGCGATTATGTGATTATGCCAAATACGAGCATCATGAATACTGCCACAAATTCCCGTGAACACGTCAATAAATTTCATTTATTGACGTGTTCACGGGAATTTGTGGCAGTATTCATGATGCTCGTGTTTGGCCGCTAAGTGACATTAAAAATTTGATAGATTATGATAGAGAAAGATATTTTCCTCAATATAGTCACCTTTTAGCTAATTCTGCGTACTCATTATCGTATAATATGCTCACTCCATACCGTCATAGTGGTCACTTAAATGCTATGCAGCATAACTATAACACAAAGTTAGCAAAAATTTGTGTTATAATTAAAAGAACATTTGGAATACTAAAAAGACGATTTAGAAAATTAAAATGTGTGTATTTGTACAACACAGATATGATACCATTAGTTATACATGCATATTGTATTTTGCATAATATTTGCATTGATAATAAGAATGAACTCTTTGATAACGTTGAAATAGAAAATGTAAATTATAATTATGTAAATATGCCAGCTAATGAAAAAAGAAACATTATTGCACAGTTATTATTTTAATTACAGGCAGAATACACCAGTTTGTAACGAACTGTCTTCCGACCCCTCCTCAGACCAACCGAACCGTCCAAACCGTCCGGCCGAACATCCGCCGGACGGCAATTAACGGCGCATAGCGCCTAATAAATACTCTAAGAACGGAGCAAAGGCACGATCGCTCCCGCGCTCGCATCTCTGCGCGCACGCGCTCTCGTTCCCGCGCCGTCCGCAGCCACACTCTGTGCGCGTGGCCCGAAACGGAAGACCCGAGATCGAGTGGCGGGGATGCTGCCGCCGGACCGCTCCGCCGTGACACGTCGTGCATCCCCGCGCCTCAATCCTCGGGTATATAAGGCGACGTTCGCCGGAGACGAGCACCTTTTCCGCTCCTGGCCGGCCTACCGACCAGAAGCTTCCCAGGTTGCGACCGAGATCGAGCGCCTCGGTCTCTGCTGAGACACTTGGCTCGCAGCCGACTCCGCTTCCAATTCCGCTTCCGCTTTCCGACCCGCCGCCTGGGCTCAAGTGAAACTTGGGCCCTGTCAAGCTACTTGACGACAGCGCGATCTTCTCCGCCGCCCAAGCTCGACGCTGCCTCGCGTAAGGGAATACGGTGCTCTGTGCCTCCACCAAGCGCACTTGGCGTGAGGTAGTGTCCTCCAGCGATCTCGACAGCGGTATTAACCGCCTCGCGACGGTCCGCGCGAAACACCGACACCGACCGCACGGATCCGTGTGTGTACGCGCCCCGTCTCACCGCATCACGCACCGCGTCGCGCACGGTTTCACGGCCATCATAACAAGGCCGCCCGGCTTCCGGGAAAATATCGCGACAGCGTTCCACAAAACGCGTCTCGGGTAGCAGGTGCGTCAATGTAAATAAGTGTATATAGATTTCCGTGCTTCTGTCCGCGAAATATCGTCCGTCCGCGCGTTAGCCTAAGTTCCGCGATTTGTCACCGACCGAGCGTATCATTGCACGTTTGTGATAACCGCACCGCCGACCGTCTTATAAGAGATTTGTATACTTTCACGCGGCGTAAGCTAGTGTTTCGTCCCGACCGAGCGCGGTCGCCGTTGGGCAGAATACGCGCGTTTCGGCGAAACTGATTGTTTCGAAGCCTAAGCTTCGGGGAATCCACAGCTAAGGAGCGGATCGCGTGGCCGGATTTACCGGCGGACGGGCCCGATTTTCCGCGGCCAATGGCCTAGTGAGGGGAGTTTTGTAACCTCAGAGGGGTTACTGTGTCGCGTGAGCGCGAGTATGGTGGCGTCGGAATCGTTCCAGGGACTATCTCCTTCTCGGATTAAATAAGTTATGAATTCTTCCAACTCGTGGGGGCAACGGTCACAATCGAGAGGGTGACGGCGGGTAGCCACGGGCGCGCGGCAAGAATCGCACTTTTGCGGATTGTCTGGATGGCCAAGATAGATATAGTGGGTAATTACCCCGAGATAATTTTCTTTCTTAGAGCTCGAGTGTTTGCTTTTACACTCGAGGCATAATACCGTTGATTCATCGTCGTTGCAAAAATACAGAGAGGTTACGCACTGGGCACTGCGTAACCATATACCAAACGAGCGATTCGCTTCGCGTTGGGCACGGACTAAGAAAATGGCAATGCGCTGCGGTGGGCACATACTCTAATTTACCGTATACTTATTATTCTTCAGGGCATAAACATGTGCACGTCTCTTCAATCTCTATTATAGTAGGCTCGGTGTTAAGGTATGGCTTGTTTTCTGAGTCGTACAAATGATGCGCGAGGTCGTTCAGTGCTTCGTAGCACTCAACGCAGTCCACCGCGGTCTCCGGAAATGAGATTAAACGATTGCAGGACGAGCAGCGTATGGCTTCTTTGTCCCCGCCGACAATTAAATAGTGACGCGTGACTGAGTTGTAAAATACGCGGTCGCGAAGGGGGAGGTTATTTTGGCACCTGTCGCAAATGATGGTGTGATTAATTTGGTGCTGATGCAAGGTGGCCAGGCTACACAACGCGGAGTTAAGCCAATTGAAATATGGGGCTTGAGTTGAAAAATACGCGTTATGTGACATGCTTTATTGGACGTTGCGACTTAGCTTTTAGAATGACGGTTGCTGTTGAGACTGTTGCCTCTGCCTTGATGGCCGCTCTGATGATCGTCCTCGTCCTTCTCGGCTGTCCGGTTGTCTTTGGACCTCGACCGTGGTACTTCTGGTTATGCACTACACTCGCGTCGCGGTGTTGCGTGCATGGAAGCGGGGGTGCATGGAAGCGGGGGACGTTAAGCGTGGAAATTAAGCGAAAGCATGTTTGTATAAACTACCTTTTTATTACTACGATATAAAGGGTAAAAGAAGTGAGTTACAGAAGCACAATTTAAAGTACGATTACATTAAAATAAAGCTTACAGTAAAAATTTAAAATAACGGTGGATTTAGGGTTAGGCTTAGAATTAGAATTAGAATTGGAATTAGAGTGTGTCTCGATTTAGGATTTGAGTTAGAGTTTGAATTAGAATGGATTTTCGAATTAGAGTTAAAATTGGAATTAGAGTGACTCGCTTGGATTAGCGCGAACTAGTAGCTCAGGGGAACTCGGTCGCTACAATTGCGACACGGAACCGTTCTGGCTACACTAGCCCTGATCTCTACTGTCGAGTTCGAACTGCACTGCCCGGAGTCGCGGGCTGCATCCCTATTTATACGATTTTTGAGACAAAGCTCTGGAAAAAGCGCGGCAAGTCGGTACCCTTAGTGGGGGTTGCTGCTGATGCAACCACCACTCAGATTTCTTAAATGAGGAAACTCAAATTCAAGTGCCGTGCGAGCGGACTTCTCCGCCGCGACCATCCGGCACTGAGAAATGTCAGGGAAATGTCAGTTCGCGATTTTATGACTTTAACGGTCGCGCAACAGATTTCTCTGTCGCGGTGTCTTTCAAGTGCCGTGCGAGCGGACTTCTCCGCCGCGACCATCCGGCGCTGGAAAATGTTGAATTGAGATTTTATTACTTTTCGAGTGTCGTAGGCGCAGTTTTCCTCTAGCAACCTTTCGTCACTGGAAAATGTTAAATATGATTTTACGATTTACTGGCCGTACGTGCAGATCGCTTTGCCGCGACTATCCGGCGCTGGGAAATGTTAAATAGACATTAGTCTATGATTTTTATGACTTACTGGCCGTGCGTGCAGATCATTCTGCCGCGACTATCCGGCACTGGAAAATGTTAAGAACAGGATGCGACCTGACAGTTAGATTTGTTAGCGAATGCCGGCTTGCCCGTCTGTTCAATATCGGTGTCGAAAAATTTATACTCGCAACGTCGCGGATGTGACACTAGTCTCGCCGCATACACAATAAACGCTGTTATTTTGTTCACACCAACCAAAACGCCTTCTAATCTCTTCGGGCGACCTTTCGCGCCCGTCCCCGCATGTCGACCGTCCGTGCGGGAAGTACGGTCGTTACAAGTTTTTTTTTACATAAAAACTAAATAATATTATTTAATCATTCAAGAACTTCTGCCCAATTGTACTTAAATATAAAATATTAATGATTATTTTTCTAATTATTTTATAACAGAAACTAAATCTGCTAACTTAAAATTTGTAAAATCTTCCTTGTTATATATATATATTTTTGTAAGACAGTAATATAAGAACAAAATATATAAATAAAATTCAAATAATTGTATACATACATGACTTTTATTGTAATCAAAAATAAATATCTGTAATCCGTAACAAATCAAAAATAAAAATTATTTGTAAATTAACATAATCTTTGGATTTTAACATGACATGAATCGTAATATGCAACAAATTATACTACTTCACAATAATAAAATTTTTCAAAAACATATAATTTTACATTTTGTATTTTTTCTATTATCACTGAATCACCTTTTACATTATATAACAATTTGATGACTATAAAAAATCGAGGTGGCGTCGTATGAGATGGTGCGTTTCGCGCCTCAGACGTCACGGTGGTGTGTGTTTCGTGTAGTGTTCGTCGCGGCGGGGGGTCGGGTCGCCTTCTCTTTGCCGAATTCTGAAACGACTTTTTGGTCAGTGACTAAATCCCGCGTGTTGACCCGCTGGTTGTCGATGGCTCCGGCTAGCCCGGATACATCGACACCGGGCCTTTGGGCCTTGGAGCAACCCGTATACTGGTGCGACTGGCATCTCTTCTCGGGGATGTTCCTTGTTAACCCGGGGGCATCGTCGTGGGGATGCTGGTTTTCGCTGAGGTCATGGATCGGGGGATCGTTCTGGCTGCCTGTGGGGATTGGGGGTCCCGGTCGCCCGGCCGCAGTCCATTGTCTTGGGTTGCACTTGTGTTTTGTTTCGTGTTTTTCCCTGGTCGGCGCGTGTGATGTGTGTGTTGTATATTTGATCCGCCTTGGGTCGGTGGTCCCCGGACGCCGGCCCGTAGTATCCCTCGTGGCGAGGGTGGGGTTCTCCTCGTTAAATAATACCCTATCTATGGAGTTTCATAAACAAAGATAATGGTAATTTACCGCGCAGGGGGGGGGGTCGGATTTCTAGTACCGGCAGAGGGGGACTAGTGTCCCTGGTGCCCCCTTGTCGTCATCACCCGACGGGCTGTCGAGCGAGGTACCCACAGGTTCTGCCGACGAATGGGAGACTGTGGAATTTGATGTTCGTACATGTCGTAACATGCCGCGTGATTCGCGCCTGAGGATGCTCTCGTTTATGCAGAAGCGCCTTGGGCCCGAGTCTCGCGAAGCTATCGATCGGGTCCTTGCTCTCGGGCAACTCGAAGAAGAGCTGTACGGGAACAATGATCCTGATTGGGAGGAAGGGAAGTATTCGGGGGGATCCTCTTCCTCCTCAGAAAGCGAGGGAGATGTCTTTCTCAGCGGGTTGGAGCGGGTGAAGCCGGTCCCTTGGGCCGAGGCCCCCGCCTCGCTCGATGGGGACGACTCGATCCTGTTGGCCAGCGGTCGTCACAAAACGAGTGCCGATCGACAGGACAATAGTGTAATCGGGTCAACGGCGATTTTTCGAGACGGTGGCATATCGCCACCACGCGCTAGGGTTCGACGCCAATGGGATCGACGCCAATCCGCGTCCATGAGGGAGGCCTGGGCAGGGAGGACACCAATGACCCACCTTATCAGAAGCGGCAAGGTCCTTTCCGGCCCGGGGTCGAGTCTATGGAGGTAGATCAGCCAGAGGAGAAAAAGGTGACCGGACCCCTTGGAGCCGGTTATCGATCTGGACGAGCCGGAAGGTCGTGTCCGGATCCCTGATGTTCTAGGAGACAGATCCGACCTCCCGGCTCATATGAGAAGCAGGCGCGCCCGTGGCCACTCTCATCTGGACGGGAGTGGACCCTTCAGGTCCCCCTCCCCTTTGTCCGACGGGGCGAACACTGAAAACCGGCTTCATGAGGTTTCCATGGAGCATTTAGAGCTCGTCGACTCCGAGCCAACGTCATCAGGAGCTCAGAGTCGGAGGGAAAGGGAACGGGGGAGAATGATGTGCGGCCTTGGCAGCGCATCAGGATCCCCCCTACCCTCTTCACGCCAGAGCAACGCCGGGATATTGACCGGCAGTTGGGGGTGATCTCTCGGAGCACGACCATCGATCTGGTCGGTTTGACCGACGGGTGGCTCCGAAAAATCGATAATGCGCGTGCTAAAGCGTCCACAGGTTGCCTGTTTTCGGATATCTTGCCGTCTACGGAGGGTTGAGATCCGCATCTCCGGGTTCGATGAGTCGATCTCCCCGGAGGAGGTGGCCACCGCGTTGTCGATTCCGGGGGCTGCTTCGTGACGGACCTCCGGGTGGGCCGGGTGACACGCGGTCGGCGGGGGCTGGGTTCTGTCATAGTGCAATGCCCAGTCGCCGCTGCCGCGAAGATTGCCCGGTCGGGTAGACTAGCCCTGGGTTGGATGGCGGCTTGCGTGGAGGTGCTGAAGGCGCCTCCGCAGCGATGCTTCCGGTGCCTAGCTCAGGGCCGTACGCAAAACCGGTGCCCTGGCGTTACCGACAGTAGAGGCGGTAAGAAGTGCGGTGAGAAGTGCACGCGGGTTTCCCCGGCTATTCGTTCGGGGAAGAGTGCTTCCCCTCCTCCGCAACAGGAAGAGAGTGGAGATCTAGAGGACGATCGGCCGCTGTCCCCGCCGCCTCCCACCCCGCCTGGCGCTCAGGCCGTAGATGGTGGGACGTCGGCGGGGCCGGCGGACAACGTCGACATGGAGAAGACCCCTCCCGTGACGGACGCCTCTGGAGGTGAGGCGTTTGTCAAGGGAGTGATCGACCTGTCGTCGGGCTCGTCCAAAGCCTCCGGGCTGGGGGCGAGCCCGCCGAGTGAGAAGAGGTGCAAAGACCTCGATAAGCCGAGTGCCTCGCACCTCCCATAAGCGAAGGTGGTGCTTGAGCCCCTCCCTCTTCCGTAACAGCAGAGGCGAGTGGGATTCGACTCGAACATACCTGCCAAGAAGGCGCTCCTCAGACCCCGGGCGTAGAAGGCGTTAACGCCTTCTCCCCCAGGGTCGTCTATCCATTGAGGTAATAGGACCGTGGCATGTCCCCCTGGGGGGGGGCTGTGACCGGACGAACAAATGCTAATTTCCGAATTTTCACTTTACAGGTTATTTTACCTACCTTTAAAATGAATCCTGCGTGAATTTCACGGTCGCCAGGTAATTTAACCCTGTAATTACCAAGGTGGGATACGTAATTGTCCTTTCTTTCTGTTTCAGGAATCCTCGTTCGTGATTGGCCAGGCTCGTTCTTCCTGTCAACGGTCGTCGTGGGATAGATTACGCCGCCGCATAACGTTCGTCGGTACACAGGTAAGTCAAATTATTATTAATTGTGCACTGCGTTTAATGTCTGTACACTTATTGTTTTAGATGCGCGTATAGGAACGGGACTTCTCGTGTTGGGTCAGCGAAAAATTCATGGCAAGTTCACACGAGTAATATCTTTATTGCACACACTGTTTGTATATAAAAATAAATTGTCATTTTTACTGTCTGATTTCGCGTGTACACTTTCCCGAATCACATCTAATCAATGTTCTTAACTGTAACGCGACTACGCGTTATGTTCGCGATGATGCAATGTTGCATCATTCGCACCGATGTGCGATGACACCGATGTGTCTTGGAACGTGGTTCGTGACCAACTAACTGCTAAAATGGCGACGTTTGGCGTCTCTCCTCGAGGCCCCTATTTTCGGCTGTCGCCATGTATCATTCCGCCAACATGGCGGCGGCGTTATTACAAAGCGCGGCAAATCCACAAGTTGAATTGTGGTGTATATGGGTTAATTCTAATTTGTGTTATTATTTTTAGTTTAAATGGCGCTGGATGAGTGCACAGGCTTTGTAATATATATTGTACTTAAATTATAACATAATACATTAAAAGATATCTTAACCTATTATTTTATTCTGACAAAGAATAGTTACTTATTACTTTGTGGTTGTTTTAATCTGCTATTGTCTCTCATGGAGATAAATAACGTAAAATTAAAAGGGTTTGAATAAAACAAAATATTCATGAATATAACAAAATTAATAATGAAATTAAATCTAATGTTTAGGGTATCTTATGTACCTATAATTCGTTCGCTGTGTCTTCTTTATCTTGTTCGCGTGTTGATAGTTTGTATGCGGAGCAGGTATTTTGGTCCGATACATGCCCGTTTGTTGATGTGACAGCCGCTGAGTCCGCCTCCTTGTTGTGGTCCGTTGCGGTGTGTTTGTCATCACTGACGGTTACTGTGGCGGTTGTGGCCTTTGCGTGGGTCATCTCCGGTTGCACAGGTATCTCCGTTTGGTCCGGTGAGACCTCCTTCGGCTTGTTTTCGCTTCCGAGTTCCATTTCTGGCCTTGGATGAATCTCTACGGGGGGCTCCCTTTCCCTTGGTAGCCTTTTTAGCGTGACCACGGGAAAATTTTCCCGCGGTTGCAGGGCACCTTGCGATCCTGGGCCTCGTTCTCGGCTGCCCCGGCGCTCGGGGATGCTCAGGAGACGAGGACTATGGGCTGCCCGATGAGTCTGGGTTTCCGCTCATCCGGCGGATCGGCTACTCGTGGATAGGAGGTAGGCCTGGACGGTCCCTCGGGACCGCAGGACCTTAGGCAGGGAGTTGGCGCGGAACGGGTAAGTTCGGCGCTCGCCTATGGCCCTAAAGGAGCGCGGGGGTGCGTGTCGATGCTTGCACGGCGCTACCCCGGGGTGGACAGGTAGCTCAGCCGACGTATCTCAGCTTGCCGCCCTGCCACGTCTATTCCCAACCTGACAAACTGGCGCGTCGGGGGGCTCATGCTCTAACCCCTGTTGAGGGACATTGGCGCAACCCATTGGTTCCCGATCCCTCCACACACTGGAGGTGGGTCGGTGAGGTTTTTAGTTGGTAAGCGGGGGGGACGTACCCGGTCGCTGAAACTATGTGGCCAGGATTACACCGTTCTGACACGAGTCCAACACTATCAGGTCAAGCCAGCCTGGTGTGTCATGAGCATTTTCCACATCGTACCAAAAAAGGCAACACAGAGAATTAAAAAAAAATTTTTTTTTAAATTCAGGTTTATGTCATCAATTCTGAGTTCATTTTAAGATGCAAAAGAATTCATTTCCTGGAAAAAAGAGAATTCTTTTTACTTCTCAAAATAAATTCAGAATTAATGACATCAATCTGAATACATTTTGAAATTTGTGTGGTGCAATAAAATCAATTTTATTTTTAACAAAAACTAAAAAAAATATTTATATGACTCACATCCGGCATAAAAAATTCAAAAAAATATTTCCAAAAATTCATGTTTATGTTATCAATTCTGAGTTTATTTGGAGATGCAAAAAAATTTTTTTTCAGAAAAATCAGAGAAAGAATTCTTTTACTTTTCAAAATAAATTCAGAATTGATGATATCAATCTGAATTCTTTTTAAATTCCGTGTGCTATAATAAAATCAATTTTATTATCAACAAAAAATAAAAAATGTTTATATGACTCAGATCTAATACAGAGAACTCAAGAAAAATTTTCCAAAAATTCATGTTTATATCATCAATTTTGAGTATGGATGAGGTTCCGAGAACGGGAACCCTCCGATTTGGCTGCAAATTGGTATATTACTGTTTTTTATTGCACTGAGTACGAATATTATAATGAAAGTCATCAACAAGGTCATCTTCAAAGTAAAAAATTTAAAAAAAGCTCCGAAAATATCGGTTTTTTTTTAATTATTTCAGAAAATATTTATTTTACAAAAAAATGTGTCAAACAAAAAATGAAGCCTGTAATAAGCTCTATAAAAAATGTTATTTACATATTTTACCTAACTTCAATATTTTAGTTATTATAGTAGAAAAACTGTTTTAAAATAATTTTTTTCAAACTTTTAATAGCTTTGCGTAAAATGTAAATGCTTGCACAGGGAAAGGGCTCCGCCCTTTTTTTTTTTTTTACATGGGGAAATCCTCATGGATACCCCTCCCTTTCGGGTGGAAGGGAGGCGGTTATGCCGGACTCTTACCGGCTAAAACCCCATGGTGGTCCACCTTTACATGTGACGTAAGGGGCGCCCCGGGCTTGTGAAGGCATACTCCAACGGGCGCCCCCCGAGCCACTTTCCCTCTCCCATTTGGCGTGGGAGAGGGATGTCCTAACTGGAGACCGTTGCGGGACCACCACGCAACGGCCTCCCCTGCCGAGGAGCTGGGTGCAATGAGATAGGGTCCCTGCAGCTCCCAGCAGTCTTGGGCCAGAGGGCCAGGCACATCTCGCCCGTTCCTCCCTCCAGCCCGTGACTGTTTTGGGAGAGTTTACAGGACCCGTGCAAATGCCCGGGCCCTTCTCCCAGCTCTCTTTTTACGGCAAGGAGCGGCGTTCGGGGCCAACTCCCTACGTCTTTCGTCGCTCTCCTTCTGTGAGATAACCGACTCACAGAAGGAGAGCGCGGCTGCCCAGGCTCTCCTCCCCTTCGAGCATGGCACGTACTATGTTCTCCAGGGAGAAGTCAGCCTGGTTAATGTCTAGGGCTCGAAGTAAGACCCGACGGTCAGCATCCCATGCTGGACACTCCAACAGGATGTGATCCGCCGAGTCCACCCGAGCCCCGCAATTGTGGCACACACTGGTGGGTTCACGTCCTATACGGTGCAGATACTCACCGAAGCAACCATGCCCGGTGAGCACCTGCCCCAGCCTGTAGGTGAGGGATCCGAAACGTCGCCGGCCCACCAATTCCCTCAGGATGGGCCTGATAGCGCCGACGACGCGAGAACCCGGCCCATCTAAGGACAGGCCCTCGCCCCAATCTTCGACAGCACGCCTCCTTTTTTAGAGGCGCCACACCTCCTGCTCTTTGTGTGTCCAGGGAGCCCGGGGGCCCGACGACGCGCACGTTTCTCTTCGTACGCATGTGCGTACACGCGGGCCTCGAGCACCCACGGGAGCTCCCCGGCCACCAGCATCGCTGCCACAGTGGCGATGGTCCGGTAACCCCGTGCGGCACGGACGACCAGCCCTCGCTGAGCGCTCTGTAAGAGCTCTTTTAGGCGACGGCTGGCCGCCACATCGGCGTACCACACGGGGGCGCCATATAGCGCTATTGACCGGACCACGCCGAGGTACAGGCGGCGAGCTCCTCCACCAGGTCTCCTGAGATTGGGCATCAACCTGCCAAGACTGGCAGACACTACCCGCACTCGGGAAACCAACCGCAGGAAGTGCGGCACAAAACTCCATCTGCTGTCAAGGATGAGACCCAGATATTTCATCTGGGTCCCAATTGGGACTCGGACTCCCTCTACGGTAAGCTGGGTTTACCGCCCCGCGCGGTGGTCCCCTCACCCGAGGTCCAGCGAACCAGACGACCTCGGTCTTTTGGGGAGCCACGCTTAAACCCAGCTCTGTATTCGACCCACCAGGTGCGCCACCCAAACCTCAGCGAGGCGAATGGTGCTCCTCCAATCTTTCCCCCAGGCCAGGAGTAGTGTGTCGTCAGCGTAACACACTAAACCCAGCCTTCGAAGGAGGGCGCCCCGGAGAACCCAGTTATAGCCGAAGTCCCACAGAAGCGGTCCAAGGACCGATCCCTGCGGGACACCTCGCTGGATTCCACGTTATGGGCCACTCCATACCGCCCCAAGTAACATATGCCCCTGTCCCAGAGGTAATCCCCGATCACCTCCTGCATATACGTCGGCACCCGGTGAAATCGGAATGCCTGACGTATACACTTCCACGGAAAGGTGTTGAAGGCGTTGGCTATGTCCAATGACACAGCCAGCACCACCCTTCCGCGGGAGACAGCCTCATACGAGAGGGCACGGACCCGCCGGATCGCGTTGACGGTAGATCGGCCCTCCCGGAATCCGAACTGGCAGTCGACCAGATCGGGGCCCTCATGGGACAGGTGCTCTCGGAGGCGAGCCGCTAGAACACGCTCCAGCATTTTGCTCGCCTCGTCGAGCAGGCAAATGGGGCGGTAAACCGAGAGCGACCCCTCAGGCTTACCCTTCTTCCGGAGGAGCACCAACTTCGCCTCCTTCCACGCGGTGGGGAACCGCCCAGCCTCGAGGCACTTCCCGAACAAGTGCCGGAGGCCGTCCACCAAAATTCCTGACACCAAGGCCAGGGCCTTTATGGGGATGCCGTCCGGGCCCGGGGCTGTTTTCTTCCCCCGGAGCCGTTTGGCAAATCCCCAGCACCTCTTTCCTCGAGACCTCGTGCGCGTTCCCCCACCAGTCAGGTACTGGCGGAGGGGGGACGCCGAGATGGGCCACCTCCCCCGGCCCCGGAGGGAACAGGGTGGTCACCACGGTCCAGTGTTGCCAGAGATAAAAAAATTAACTCCCTATCAAAATAATAAAAAATCCCTACAATTCCCTACTGAACAATTTTTAAATCCCTACAATTACCCTACGAAAGATAATCGATAAAGGGACTACTATTCTCCCTAAAAGTTGGTTTATAATGGCCGTAACCGTAAGACATTGGCCAATCATAGTATCTGTACAGAAAAATACTTGACTATGATTGGTCAATTTCTTACGGTAACGGTTATTATAAACCAACTTTTAGGGAGAATAGTAGTTACCGTAAAAAATTGACCAATCATAATCGATTATTCTTCTATAAATCGACCATTATTGGCCAATTTTTTACGGTTACGGCTATTTTCAGCTATTATAAACCAACCCTTATGGTCTTTAGTTGGATTCATAGTCATAAACTATAAGAATTGACCAATCACAGTTTAATATAAAGAGAATATTCGACTGTGATTGGTCAATTCTTACAGCTTATAATTGTGATACCAACTAATAGCTTATTGTAAAAAGGTCATTAAAGGTGCAGTTACATGCCAAGCGTCAAGCGTCAAGCAACAGACTTCTTTTATTGGCTGCTGCTTGCCCAAAATTTAACAATAGCCAATAAACGATGTCTGTTGCTTGACGCTACCGGGGCGAAGTTAGCTGTCGGACTAATAGCTACAGTAGCTATTAGTCCGACAGCTATCTTTGCCCCGGTCTCGACGCTTGGCATATAACTGCACCTTTAGACAAAATAATAAACACTAAAAATATGCGGATAAGTTTTATTTATTATAATAAGTATATATTATATATTTATTATTATAATATATACATATAAGAACAAAAATATATAAACGTATATATAAACAAAAAATAAAAGATATATGTGATATTCAAAATAAAATTACATAACATTTTTACAAGGTATCACATTTGCATTGTTGCTACAGTAATTCACAATTTTGAATGTATCCAAATTGATATTTCAAACGCTAAAAAAAAGCTTATATTTTTGGCTATACTTTTATTATCTAAAATTTCTAGTCCAGTATTCGTAATCGACTCTCTTATATTTAAAATCGTCTTAAATATTATCTTAAGATATTTTCTACCAGAGATCTGTGTTAGCATCTTAAGATTCTTGAAACGTTATTAAGATAATCTTGAGATAAGAATCGATTACGAAGACCGGCCTTAAAATATTCAAAATGAATGTTAATCGAGTCATTTTTTAAATGTTTTACATACTTAATATCACAAAAATAGAGTATAATGAATAGGATGACACCCTTCTGGACACAGCACGATTGACTACCACCACTCACAGTGCTTGATCAGTGGAAAAAATTTAAGCATCGACCGCTATGAGTGGTGGTTCCAATTTTGCGCACCCCTAATGAATGCATACACATGCGCAACTGCTCATTGAGTGACAAACAAATGAAAAATAATTGGTTGGATGCAGGATGCAGGTAAGAAGCAATCATTTTCAATTGCTACTTAGCAACTTAGTGAGTGATTGCACATTTGAATGTACTCATTCACAATCAGTCTTATTCTGATATAAATTCTTGCGAAACAAATTATAATGATTATTTGTTATGGGATAATTATGGCACGTTTGTTCAGTATTTTTTAAATCTAATTTTATTCTTAAAATTGCACATAATGTTTCGGTATTCAGTCTATTTCTTTTCTTCGTTTTAATGTCAGTACACATTGAGAACACCCTTTCAACTTCTGCGTTGGAATGAGGTAATGAGAGTGCTATAGCAACAACTTGACACAAATTTTTAAAAGGCCATTCATTATTGAACGTTTTGGTTTTAGATAAATCATGCCAAAATTCTACAATTGATTTTTTACATAACTGTTCTGATAGTGGATAGTCTCAAAATAATATTTTAACATTTCCCACTCTGCTAAAACATCATTTTTATTGATAATTATGTTGTTGTACTTGTTACAAATATAATCTAAGTTAGGCCGATTAGAACTTGTTAATGCAACAGTTGGATGTAAAAATTTTAATTCTGCAATTAATTTATCGTTTAAAGGTAATCTTTTTAATGTTTTTTCGACAGCTACCTGATAAAATTTCATACACCTTAGTTTAAATTCATGTATATCTTTGTTTTGATTAACAATATTAGACAATGTTATCTTTGCAGCAAAACCAATGTTAATCTTTTCTAATGGCAACAACCTATCCGGATTTTGTGGGTTGATTTCTTTTATATTTTCGAATGCTTTTGGATGTAAAAAATTTCCACAAATTAATCGTAAAAGTCTCTGACTTTCTTCTCCCAAACAATAAATTAGAATATTTTCAGATTGAAACAACTTGTTAAAATTATTGAATAAAGGTAAGACGTGTGCCATAAATTGAAAGTAAGCCTTAATGAAGGGATTGTTGAGGTCTCTTAAAATCAAATCTGCAGATGGATTTTTGTCTTCAACAGAAGCTAATAAAAAAGTTTGTTGAAGAATTTCCCATTGTTCTAAAATTCTGTTAACCGCATTTAAAAGAGCTAACCATCTGGTTCGACTAGAGTTAATCATTTTATGTTTTTCTTTATTCATCAACGTTTGAATGCCTTCTAAAATTGATTGTCTTTTCGGACTTCGAGAAAAATAAGAATAAATAGAGTGCGTAAGTCCTTCGACATTTTTTGGCAGTTCATCTGCAGCAGAGCTGGCTATCAAATGAGCCGAATGACAAATGCATCCTAACACAAATATGTTAGGATTATCTTTTAATAGATATGTCATAAAAGATTCATTTTTGCCAAGCATTACATTTGCGTTATCGCTGCAGTAACCTACAATTTTGGACGTATCCAAATTATGATTTGTTAAACATTGAACAAAAAGTTTATACATATTTTTGGCTGTAGCTCCATTATCTGGTATTTTTATAATATCCAACAAGTGAGTTTTAACTGAGTCATCTTTAAAATATTTGACCAAAATACACAAATTCTTATCATTACTAATATCGGTGCTCTCGTCAATCAAAATAGAAAAGAATGATTGTTGCAAATCATTATCAATACATCTCTTAATGTTTTCCGAAAGAACATTTTTAATTAAATGTGTACACTTACTGCGTTTAACTTGAATTTCACGAGATAATTGACTATCATTAAAAATATTTTGTGACAAAGCAATTATTTGTTCCATTACGCGAAAACTTAAATTATGCTCAGCAGCTAACACAGCATATCTTAATTCAGCCTCTATACAGGACTGAGTATTCTTTTTTACTATAAAACTATCCAAAGAAACATTTGATATTGATACTTTTACGTTTTTTGAATGCATAGCAGTAACTGCATGCTTCTGTAATTCACTTTTTCCAGCAGTTATAATTTTATTACAGGCTTTACAAATTGCTTTGTACTTGTCATTAGGAACTGGTTCAAGCCAACCTTTGAATAGCTGTTCTTTTAACCAAGTAGTGGAGAAAGCCTGACGTCGCCACGTTTTTTCGTCTTTTTTGGAATTCGGTTTTTTTTTTTATTTCGGACCTTCGTCATCTGCTTTTGTATTTTCTTCTTGCTCTTCATGATCTTCAATAAATTTTGATTCAGAAATGTCAATATCGCTTTCTTTGCTTGTATCATATTCATCATTTGATGTATTTTCAGACATCACGAACAAACTATAAAAATTTTAAAAATAATATTTTAATATCATTCTGTTACCTATTTTCTTATAAAACTAACCTCAAAATTTAGAAGATTTCTTCTAGAAGCCCGTTTCAATTGCTATTGCGACGATAGTGAAAATTAGACGAAGACAGATATACACGCACCGGCAAAAATGATGTCTCGCGCTGGCACGTGTCTTCTATGCACACAGCGAAATGTACACGTATAATGTTGTGTGATATCTGCGCAATTCGCACTTCTAGTGACACGTATGTACATGTTCGCTTCGTTGTGTGCGTAGAAGACGCGTGCCAGCGCGAGACACCATTCTTGCCGGTGCGTGTAAAAAAATTGTATTTGCCAAATTATCAAAATGTCACTACATTTTACGAAATTTAACCAAATCCTCCCTACGTGATTTTTGCTGTTAAATGTCCCTACGAATAGGGAGAATTCCCTACGACTGGCAACACTGCCACGGTCTCGAGGAACTGCTGGTCGAGACTATCCGTTAGGGGTGCGCCCGCCGCCCTGATTTTCTTACAAGTTTATATGGGCGCCCCCACGGATCACGATCGACTGTCTTGACCAGCTCTTCCCAGGCCCTGGCCTTGGACTCACCTATGGCTCGTTGAAAGGCACGCTTGGCATCTCGCCGTTGGTCCCTCAACGAGGCCATAACTTCGTCGTCCCTGACGCGCTTGCGTGCGTAGTGGGTGCACCGGTGGATCGCCCGATTGCACTCACGTCTGAGCTGGGCAATCTCGGGCGTCCACCAGTACACCCCCTTCTTACGGGGGGGGCTTACGGATGCGGGGCATCGCGGCATCACAGATATCTGTGAGCACGCCCCGCAGCCGCGCCGCTCCCTCGTCCACATCGGCCATTGGCCTGGTCAGTATCCCCGACCAGGCCACAGACTCGGCCGCGGCCATCAGGAAGTCAACATTGAGCTTCCTGACGGCCCAGCGGCACGGCATCTGGGCCCCCCCTCGCCATCAGCAGCTTGCTCACGCACAAGCCGCTGACGGCCGCTGGAGGGATCGGAGACCCGGAACCGAATATATCAGTGATCCGACAATGTCTCCTCCCCCTCCAACACCTTCCATCCGGACACCATGCGCGAGGCACGGGGGCATCCAAGGGTAAAGTCCACAATGGAGCCCCCATTGTGCCTCACGCAGGTGTCCACGGACCCCTTGCTTAGGAAATGGAGCCCTAGCTCCAGGGCCCAATTTCCCAGGGAGTCCCCTCTTAGACATGTCACCGGGGACCCGCACTCCTCCAACTTGGCATTGAAATCCCCGGCGACGATTGTTGGTGAGGGGCAAGACAGGTCAACGACCAGCCCCACCTTCTAACAGTTCCTCGAATTGGACGAGGCGGCGGCTCGGGGGGGCATACACCCCTATCACCACCGTCTCGCCCCATCTAGCAGCCACGTAGCCCTCCCTCCTCTCAACGAGAGAAAGAGGGAGAGCCCGCGGACCACCACCTCCAATAATCACCGAGCCATCCTGGTGACCGAGCCAATCGACCCGATCGTGAACCAGGTATGGCTCGGAGGCTACAGCTAAGTCTATGGATCACTCCGCGAGATGTTGGCACATGAGATCCTGCGCCCTCGCGGAGTGGTTCAAGTTTGCCTGGAGGAAGCGGAGGGTGGTGTCTGGCATTATTTGGCCGTCTCCATTGCCTCCTCCAGGCTTCCTACCTTCATGGGAGAGGGTGCTGCTGCTTCCTCTCCCACAGCGGGAGAGACGGTGCTGGTTTTTCGGCTGGTCGCCGTTTTCCCGCTGTCTTTCTCTAGCGCAGCAGTCACCGCTGCCGTGCCCTGTGCCAAGGCTGTTGACTTGGACTGGCCGCCCCTCTTCTTAGGAGGGGATGGCTATGCAGGCTTAACCCCCATCCGATGGTTGGGGGGCGGCCGCGTGCCTCGCACCTCGGGCACTTCGGTGGGGCCCCCGCGAGGTGGCCCTCCTGGCCTCAGCGATAGCACAGGCCGCTACGGTCCACCTCTGAGGGGCACTTGTTGCGCACGTGCCCCACTTCTAGGCAGCGATGGCACTGCATCGGGCGGGCCTCTAGAAGCTCAACCCGGGCCATCGTCCACCCAACTCTTAATCTTCCCGATTTCGCCGCCTTGAGAGCGGCGGCTTTCGGGACCCGGGCCCACGCTCCGCGAAGCCCGCCCACACCTGGTCTAAGCCCGTTGACAAGAATGTCAGCGGCGGCGCATCCCCCCGCCACAGTAATTGCTGCAGCTACCTCCGCTGCAGTGATAGAGTCATCAAAGCCGGATACCCGTACCTCAGCCGTGGGCACCGGCCTGGAGACTCTCACTCCGCTTTCCCCAAGAGCGGCGACCAGCTTCTCGGCCAGTCTGTCCGCCTTGGGGGCACTTTCCTCGCCGGGGAGCTCAAGAATGATGCCCCCGGTGACCGCCCTCCGCATGCGGAGGTGGTCAATTTCCAAGGCCGCAAGATCCACCTTGGACCTTGCAGCCTTCATTACCTCCGCATACGGGAGGTCGTTTATCTTCTTTGGGGGTACAGTGAGGACAACTGCAGCCGGCCTCACTTTTCCCCCTTTCCTCTCCTTTTTCCCCTTAGGTTTGGAGGGGGGAGGCGTCTTAGTCGTTGGGGCCTTCTTAGTGGTGGAACCCGCCGACCTGACGTTCGCCGCAGGGAGCCCATTTTTATTAGAGGGCCCCGCCACTTTGTTTGTGACGGCGACCCCCCCCCCGGGCTGCCTTTTGGTAAGTGAAGGGACAGTAGGGGCTGCTGTTGTCCCCTTCTTCCTCCTGCCTTTTTTCACCACCTCTACAAACGATAGCGCCCCGTCGCCGAGGCACTCTGCGGCCCCTCCTGGGCCTCTTGAAGCAAGGGCCGGAGCCGTCGGTTTTGCCAGCTGAGGCTGGGATTGGGGCTTTTTCTGCCCCTTGCCTGTCTTAGTGGCGGCCGGTGGCGGAGCCGGTTTGGGCTTCGCTCCTTTGGTCGTCGACCCAATTCCATCTTTTTTTGAGGCAGCGAGGGGGGGGGGCGGAGGATCTCCTCTGGCGGGAGGCGAGACTCAAACGCCTCGAGTCTCGCACTCAGCATGCCCCCCACCTGCCTCATGATGTTAGCCGCTAACTCCTCCCTCCAGTCCCCTGAAACCGGGGGTGGGGGGCATGGAGCCGCGGCAGTATCCTGCCCTGCCGATGGGGCAACAGGCGGTCCTCTCGTCCGAACAGGAGAGGCCACAGGAGACTCTCCCCCCCCCCGACTAGTCAGCCTCTTGACCTTACGAGGGGGCTGTGGGACTCTCTCGATGTCACCGCCATCATCTGAGGAAGGATCCTCAACGATGCGCTGCGGTCTCCTCTTGAGGAGGTTCTGTTTGATGGCGGCGATCTCCGCCCTCAAATGAGTCACCTCCTCTCGGAGGCTGGCATTATCGCGCTCCAGCCTCTGAACCTCCTCGTTTGCCGTCAGAGCTCCGAATTCCCTGGAGGTCTCTATGATTGCATCGCCAATCTCCTTAAGGGCCTTGATGTATGTTCCCTTAAGGTGACCCCGACGTCACAGCCACTTTGATGGCCGTGTCCACCGCGTCCTCCATTTGCCTCATTAGGACGACCCTTCGCGCCTCCTCCTCCGTGATGTTCAGGCTACTCAGCGAGGCTGCAAAAGCGGCCGACGCTTTTCGCCTCTCAATCCTCGATTCAGTGAATTCTCTTTCGGCCATTAGTTCCAGCTCGAGATCCTCCTTTTCGTTGAGTTCTTGCTTGTACTTCGCAAGATCTTTAAAATCCCCCGACGTGACGGGTCTGCCCCTGCCCCGCTTTACCGGGGAAGAGGGGACAACAAGTGCCCCCGATGGGGCCACCACCACCAAATCTTTTTCCAGCGCCTCTTACGCACCGCCTAGGGCAGTCTGAAAGATTGCGAGGGCCTGCGATCTAGTCGCAGCACCCAAGGCCGACCCGCCAGCCTCCGTCGGATCTTCAACAGTAGATACTGGTGAGACCAGCGTTTTTGAAGCCGGTCCTGGATTTTTGTGGATGACCACTCTGCACTCCAGGTTCTCACCTTAGGACCCGATCGGGTCTTTCGGTTAGTACGGCGGGGGCTCCGGCTCCTCCCATGCTCATTACCTGAGCCGCTTGTCACGTCTATCTCCGAGTCACACTCGAACTCGGATGACTGAGGTGGCACCTTTTCCTTACTTTTATTTGTACTTTTTTTGTTATTCATAGTATTCATTCTTGTTTTTCTTCCCGGGAGCAGTGCGGTTCCGTCCACCAGGGTATACCCTCACCGGCCGAAAACATGACTCGCACTGGGCCCCGAGTTCCTCCGGGGGGTGGACATATGTCACTGGGGGAGGGAGGTCATTTCCCCACTGGACTCCGGGCTCCTACTCGGCCCCTCATTGCTGGAGGGCTTTTTAGGGCTCCCGCGCCTCCGACCTCGCGGACACCGCTTGCCAAAGCTTGGTTATCCCGGGAGGGCCCCACGGACGGTTGGGGTGTGGGCCGCCGCTCCCCGGCTCCACCTTACCCGCCGTGGCGATCAGCAGGACCTCCCCCCCACTGGTCTATCCAGCGGAGAGGGCACTCCGGCCGACGACAGGTTTCGGAACGGGAAACGGTCGCCGCCTGCCGTCGAACCAATGCAACACCGGGCACCTTTTTTTTTTAACTCGGAGTATTTCCGAGCGGCCCCGGGGTCGGTCCAGCCCGCAACTTCGGGGAGAGTTTCCCACGAGGCACGTGCTGGATCATCCTCCGCCACTCTGACCCTGCCCCGGAATAATTCCGGGCGGCCCGGAGATGGCCCAGCCCGCTGGGTCCGGAATACCGGAGTCCTAGCGGCCCGTCCACTCTTCGCAGGAGCGGCAGACGCTCTGCTCCGGGACGGATCCCCTCGCAGCCAAGCCTGCCGCTCCCTACAACGTATGCCCCCGGCCCCGCCTCGGAAATGTGCGAGCGGTTCGAGGGCCGTCCCGACCCGATGCACCGGGGAGAGTTTCCCACGATGCACGCGCCGGGACATCCCACGTCGTCTTGACTCTGCCACGAACTAAAGTCCGGACAGCTCAAAGACGGCCCAGCCAGACGGGTTCAGTAAAACTGAGATCCCGCCGGCCCGTCTACCTCAAACAGGGGTGCCGGCTACCACCATGCCAGGACGCGCGCCGCAAGCAACGCCGTCCCCAGACACAGTGGGTCCGCCGACACCCCTAACAATCCCCTCCGCGCAGAGCGCCTCGGGGGATGCTTCGGCCTTTGACAAAGGCGGACACCAGCGTCTTTGGAGATCTCTTAGACCCTCAACCTCTCCTCGCCCGAAGGCGACTCGAGGAAGAGGGAGCCCCCTCACCACGTCAAGGTGGATCTCCATCGAGGGGGGAAAGGCTCCGCCCTTCTCCATATTTTTTTTACCCTAACCTAACCTAACCTAACTTAAATCAAACTTACTTCGCACGAAAACAAAGTTTTTTTTAGTTTTATTTTATTATTTTACAGAAAATATAAATTTAATATACAAAATACGGACTTCCGTTTTCGAAGTGAGAGGGGACAGTAGTGTGCGATTGGCAGTATTTTTTAAAGGCAGAAAGTGGGTGGAAGAAGAGAAAGTTGGAGGACAGGAGTGTGTGAGGAGGAAGATTAAAGGTGGAGAAGTGGAGGAGTGTAAAGAGAGTGATTGAGTTGGAGGTGTGAATGAAAAAGAGTAAGTAGGAAAGGTGTAGAGTGTGTGAGAGGTTAGGTAGTGCAGTGGTGTGTGTGAGTGACGAAGTGGGGCGGAAAGCAAGAGGGGAAGAGCGCAAGCGTGCGAGCGCGGCAAAGGCAAATTTGTAGAAGAAGCGCAAGAAATCACGGTGACGAGGTTTAGGCGCGTATGTATGAGCGCGGAATACGAAGGGAGATAGAGTGAAAACCAAAGAGAGAAACCGAGGATAGAAGTAAGAAGGAAAGTAACTGAAGTAAGACGGAGGACTGATTAGACAGGTGTGAAGAATGGAGACAAGGGAATCGGAGATGGAGAAAAATAAGAAGGTGGAATGGGAGAGGGGAAGGGAACATACAGGTAGTGTAGGAGTGTTGGAGATGTGGAAAAGGAAAAGAGAGGTGAAGTGAGAGACGGTAGGGCAAACGGAGTGGGAGGAGGAGTCGGCATTCAAAAGGAGTATAAAGACGGTAAGGTCGCCGGAGAAAGAGGGAGAGGATCTAATTATGGGGATGATCAAAAAATGGATGGAGGAGCTAAAGGATGTATGGGAAAGATGGAGGAGAGGATGGAAGACAGGATGTCGGTATTTATGTTAAAATTAAATAATATGAGGGAAAAGGAGGAGGAGTGGAGGATGGAGAAAGAAAGGTTGAAGAAAAGAATAAACGAGTTAGAAAGAAAAATGGAGAAAGGGCAAAGTCAGGAGAGGAGGGAAAAGATAGAAGATCTAGAGGAGAGTCTTGAGGCTTTCGTGGCCATTGCTATTGTTAACCGAGAGGGTTTCCGGATGGATGCCACGTGCGTGTTGGGCACTTGGCCAAGAACTGCAATCTTCCTCAAAAGTTACATCAAGTTCCTTCCATTACTCCAGTTCACTTGCAGGGACCTTACAGCAGCACAGGTGATGCTGCCAACAAAAGGGGGATGGCAAGAGGCGATTATAGCCTTGGCTTATTTCCCAGGGGACGCCTCCGACAACCTACCACCGGAGAAAGTCAAAAACCTCATTCAATTCTGCCGGGAGAGGAACAGAGGACTCATTCTCGGCTGCGATGCCAACGCACACCACATGGTTTGGGGCATTTTGGATATCAACGGTAAAGGTGAGTGTCTCTTTGAATATCTATGTCCAACTAACCTCGTAAATGCTAACAAAGGCAGAAAACCCACGTTTGTTACCAGAGCTAGACAAGAGTTACTGGATTTAACTCTGGCGACTCCTGTACTCGCTCAAAAATTTCTAACTGGCTCGTCTCCCGACAGGCACGTCTTGCTCTCGGATCACAAGCACATTGTCTTTAACCTAGGGATAGAGAGCCTAACGGGAGTAGAAAAAAAAGTCCCTAAGCGCACGGACTGGCCGCTCTATAAGGAGTTGCTCAGGGATGAATTAGAGGAATAAAAAGAAATATCACATGTCTAGAGGAACTGGAAAGATCCTCAATCGATCTACACAACGCAATTCACAGGGCCTGTAAAGGTAGCTGCCCGCTGAAACAAATTAAGTCGACAGCCTCAACCTCTTGGTGAAGCCAAGGGCCTGGAGGAGTTACGCTCCTCCGCCAGAAGACTATTCAACAAGGCTAAGAAGACCAAATGTCAAGAACATTGGGACCGGTATAAAGAAGCCTTTACCAATTACAACAAAGAATTGAGAAGGTCCAAGAGAAAATCCTGGAGGAGCTTTTGCAAAAGCATCACTGACTTTCTGGTCGCAGCCCGCTTACAAAAAGTAATGGCAAAGGACCATTCCAGCCAACTAGGCCATCTGATAAAAACCAATAGTGAGTATACGGATGACGTTGGGGAGGTGCTAAAGCTTCCGTTAAGAACCTACTTTCTCGGTGTCCGTATCATCACTGATGAAGAGATAGAGGAAGAAAGGAGCTCGGTGCCCTACTACCTTCACTACCATCATAGAGTTAAAGACTTGGCTAACCGCATCTTTGCGCCAAACAGAGTGAGGTGGGCCATCTCATCCTTCAAACCATACAAATTGCCTGGGAGTGATGGGGTCTTTCCAGCTCTGCTACAACGAGGCTTGGACTACCTGCTACCACACATTACAGATCTGTCCAAACACAGTTTAGTGTTAGGATATATCCCTAAACTGTGGAGGCAGGATAATGTGGTCTTTATACCAAAGAGAGGGGGGCGGTCTACTGCCCAACCCAAATCATTTAAACCGATTAACCTTACCTCGTTTATGTTGAAAGGCATGGAGAAAACGCTGAATCAATATCTGAGAAATGAGGTGCTGACTCATGCCCTTCTCTACAAAAATCAACATGCCTATCAGAAGGCAAAATCGATCACCATCGCCTTACATCGATTGGAAGGCAGCATCGAAAGGGCGCTTGAAGACAAGGAGATCCCTATGCGCCTTTATGGACATCGAAAGAGCTTTTGATAACACATCGTACAACTCTATTGGAGAAGCGGCCAATGGAAAAGCTTCCATTCTGCAATCATCACATGGATCAAAGCCATGCTGAGCGAAAGGAGGGTCAAAGCAACAGTGATAGGAGAACCGTAACCATCACCACTGTAAAGAGGTGCCCCCAAGGAGGGGTATTATCACCACTTTTTTAGTCGGTGGTTGTGGACGATTTCCTGGATACACTGACAACGAATGAATATTAGGTGCAGGGCTATGCCGACAACATACCATCAGTCATTATCATCAGAAGACAGATGGACACCATCGTTTTACATAGAATGCAAAGGGCCTTGAACATCACACAACAGTGGTGTAAAAGGAAAAGTCTACGCATCAATCCAGAAAAGACCACCCTGGTGCCGTTTACCAATAGAAGGAAGCTGCATCTCAAGGCACCCGTAATGGACGGAACTAGAGTCGGCCACACAACAGAAGTGAAATACCTCGAAGTAATCCTTGATCAAAAGCTGACATGGAACTCATATCTGAAAAAAATCCAGTCGAAAACTGCTTTGGCACTTCACACCTGTCGCAGGTTCTTCGGCAAGAAATGAGGTTTAAGGCTAAATATGATCCACTGGTCATACACTGCCATAATTAGACCCATGGTCACCTATGCTGCCATGGTATGATGGCTTAAAACTAAACAAAGGAGGGCGCAGCAACAGCTGCAAAAGATTCTGAGGCTTGCCTGCCTCAGTATCACGGGAACAATGAAAACCTGCCCGACAACAACCATGAAGGCCCTGCTGCCCTTCTATCTACAGGTTCGGAAAGTCATCAGTTCGGCAATTCAAATCTACAATTATCACAAACCCATGTCGCTCAATCAAATGGTCATATGAGTATCCTCGTAACGTACAATCTGAGCGACATGGCTCAACTCCCTATGGACTCGATGAAGACCAGATTCAACCTCAAACACAACTATGAAGCTGTTTACACAGACAAAGAGACGGAGGGCCCCTTTTCAAAAGGGGCGCACTACAGTGGTATACCGACGGTCCAAAGCAGCTAAAAGAAATGTGGGAGTCGGTATTAGCGGGCCCAATTGCCGCATATTGATCTCCCTGGGCAAGGCGCCTTCTGTTTTTCAAGCAGACGTGTACGCTATCAACTTCTGCGTCTTTATTAACCTGAACAAAAGTATGAAAGGCGCAACCATAGACATCCTAACAGATAGCCGAACAGCGCTAAGGGCTCTCACAGCCCACACGTGCAACTCTATTCTAGTTTGGGAATGTGTTACTAACCTTATGCACTTAGCCGGAGACAATTAAGTCACACTGTGGTCGATCTCTGGTCATGAGGGCATCAAAGGGAATGTAGAGGCAGACAAAGTCGCTAAGAAAGGGGCGAGCACACCCCCCATAGGGCCGGAGCCTTGGTGTAGAGTGACTGCCAGCTACATCAAAAAACTAATACGAAATTGGGGAAAGAGGCAAAAGTCCTCATACTGAAGCGGCACGACAAGGCTTGCCTAAGCCAAGAAATTTATTTCATATACGCTGAAAAAAACTGCGGGACGCACTGTCCTTAACCAAAGGGAATCTAGCTATCGTCGTAGGCTTGCTCTCAGGACACTGCCAACTCAGAAACTACCTTAACATAATCGGCAAGGCTGAGGACGATGAATGCCGATTCTGTATGGAGTCGGCCGAGACCGCTAAACGTATAATGTGCAGCTGTCCGGCCGTCGGCTACCTCAGACAAAAATTCATGGGGGAGGCACTTGTAACCCCTGATCAAATTAGGGATCTTGAACCTAGGCGGATCGTGGCTTTCTTAGACCTGGTCCGAACCTGAGTAAGGGCACAGTCATAATAGATCTTAAAAGTCGCAGTGACGTCCTGGCGGTACACGCTCATGCCCTCTTGCCATTTATTATTATTATTATTATTTATGTGGTAAAGGTATGGGGGTGGAGGGAAAGGAATCGGTTGGAATGAGTGCATGAAAAGTACTTGAGATGGTTGCTAAGGGTGAACTAGAGAACTCCAAGGTATATGATTAGAGAGGAGTTGCAAAGAGAGAAGCTGAGAACTAGGGCGGGGAAAAGAGCATGGAATTTTGAGAAGAGGCTGACGAAAGGGAACGGAAGTGAGTTGGCAAGAAAGTGCTGGGAAGAAATGAGGAGGAGGTTAAAGTGAGGAGGGAAGCTATCGGACTGGGAAAGGGAAAAAAGGGAATTTTTTGAAGAAAAGACGTGGAAGATTATTGAAGTGGAGAAGAAAAGAGAAAAAGGGAGATTTGCTTACGAAGAGCTGGAGAGGAGTGATATAGAAGAACAAAGGAGAAAGAGATGGGAAAAAATTACGGGCTCGAGTTATAATAAATGACATTACAGGCTGAAAGGAGTGGGAATTTCGGGCTACTTGAAGAAGGGGTGGACAAAAAACAGATGGGGGAAGATTATGAAATATACAGGTTGGGAGAGGGAGTAAAGAAGAGAATATACTGGGGGAAAGAAGAGGACAGGTTGTGCAGGATGTGCGGAAGAGAGAAGGAGACTTGGGAACACGTGAGGGAGGAATGTGGTAGACGGCGAGCAAAGGGGGCTTGGGAGGAACGTGTGGAGGTGCTGGCTGAGGAGGGAGAAAGGAAGGAATGGTTATTGAAATTGGAGAGATTTAGGAAGCAGGCGTATGGTGAGGGGGAGGTGGAGAGAGGGGGAAAGAGAGAGAGAGAGAGAGACTGACTGACTGACTGACTGACTGAGCGTTTATTAATATTCTAGGGCATAGCCCTCTAAGAATAAAATACAGGAAATAGTATCGAGATAGAGTACAATGTAGATAACAAAAATAAACAAAATGAAAAGAAAAAACAATTTGTAACGTTACGTCCCTCCGCCGCACAGCCACTCCGGTCCAAACGCCGAACACAACGCGTGAGACCGAGCACGTGCACGTAGTCGGCTAAGCTTGCCGCGATCACGCGCTACCGTGCGTGCCGCGCGCCGCGTTCGGCAAGCGTTCCTACTCCGGCCGGCCCAACCGCGCGCGCTGATTGGTACATGCGACCGCGCGGACCGCTATATAAGCCGGCAGCGGGCACCCGAAATCAGATCGCTCCGAGCCACCAATCTCGCACCTACTCCGCTCCTGCGCCGGGTATCCTCGACGCTTCTTAGCTTGGGTATTCTCAAGTACTTCCTCGGAAACGGGCATTCTCGTTCTAACTTTCTCGCGACGGGCATACTCATCGGTCCTAACGGCTTAGAATACTCGGCCGATCCCATCCTCTGTCCGCGACGGGAAAACTCGTCTTTTCCGAGGCTGGGTATTCTCGGCCAATAGGAACCGTCCGTCCCGCAATTCCATTCTCGGGGATTCTCGAGACTAGCACGTCGTCGGGAATACTCGACGCCATCCTCCGGCTCAATACGCAAACCTGTTCCCCACGGGGTGACAGCACCCCGCGGGTTGAGACCACTTTGGTCTCTAACGTCGACCACTTTCGCTTATCGCAGAACCGTCCGCTGCACCGCGCGCCGCCGATTCCGCGATCGCGACCGTCCGTCGCGCGGGCCAATCACAGCCCGTTTAACCGCACGTTTAAGTTAGCCGCTTCACGGCGACTCCGATCATTACCTCCTAGCGCCTAGCGCATAATGCCAGTCCGTCTGTATCTTTAATTATCCGAGTCCGTTCTTTTGTATTAAGTTATGCCGCGAATTATATTTTGTTCGTTATTTTATTTTTGCGCGGGACCGATTATTATTTAACCGAGCAACTCCGATTGCTACCTCCGAGCGCATAGCGCATAACACACGTCCGTCCGTTTCTCTAGTTACTCGAATCTGTTTCTTTTTGTTTAAATATTAAGTATGCCGCGAATATATTTTGTCCGTTCTTTTATTTTGCGCGGGTCTGACTATTGCGTAACCGAGCACTCCGGTGCCGTAACACTACTTGTGTATTTCAATCCTATCCAATAAAGATATCGGGACATTATTATTTTGTACGAAACTCACGTTCCAAAATACATTTAAGCTGTTTTGTTTTACTATCAAACCACGGCGTTATCATTTAACACGAACCAGGACTTAAAGTAAAGAGATAAAGATAGAATATAATATAAAATATGATAACAAACTTAAAGAAATCACACTTATGTAAGAAAAGGTAGCATCTGTGCGCAGGGACAGGAGAAACGCAATAGAAATGAGAGCATAAGTAGAGAACTGAAAATAGAATGGAAATAGTAGAGATGAGCGCCAAGAAAAAGGAAGTCGGATAAGGTGTGCTTGAGGAGGGGTGCGAAAGGTTGCAGTGTGAACGAAGCAAGGAGTGCCGATGGTAGGGAGGACATCAGAGTACGATATCGCTCCGGGTTAGATAGAATGTAATGAAAAGAAAAGACTTAAGAGTGAAGAACGTGAGGTCGGAGCCCGCTCCTCCGCCTCAGATGACCGAAGAGAAGGTTCTTAAACAATGCTAAGGAGTTTGGCTCTTTAATGTGTGGCGGGAGAGCATTCCACATAGTGCAGACGGAGAGAAGAAATGAATGCTGATATGTGGAGGTGCGACGGGACGGAACTGCTAAGTCCCAGGGAGAAGGAGGGGAGCGGAGATGAGAGAGGGACCTAGGAGCATGCTGGAGGTTTTGAGCCAGGAAGGGAGGAAAGGCGGAATGGATAATGGAGAAGATCAGGCAGCAAGTCAAGTATTCTTTTCGGTCATTAGTGGACAACCAACCCAAACGCTCGTACCAGGGGGACACATGTTCGTCCGGACGAAGATCAAAGTTGTAACGCACGCAGGCGTTCATTAAACGCTTAAGCTTGAGCCTCTGTTGTCCCATCAAGTCAGTGAGAACCGCGGCGCAGTAGTCGAAGACCGGAAAGGCAAATGACCTGATGAGCTGCACTCTCAAAGGCAGCGCAAGGCCGCTTTAAAATGATTCAAACGCCAGAGGATCCTTCTGATCTGACTCGAAGTGAAACGGATTTGATGAGCCCAGCTCAGATTGTTAGTTATGAGCAACCCCAAGTTACGGACATTGTCAGTAAACTGGATACGCTTATGATTTACGAACAGGTCGATGCCAGACGTAGGGATCAAATTGACAAACCTAGCGCTGCCCATGAGAAGTGCCTTGGTCTTACCGGGATTAAGTCTAAGCCGATCGCTCGCCGCCCATCGCTCCACCGCCGCGATGTCCTCGTTAACAAGGCCAACTCCATTAGGAAGGTCATGAGGGGGAAAGTGGAGATAGATTTGCAGGTCGTCGGCATAGAGCAGGTGGAGACAGTGCCTGAGCGAGTGCCTGAGGTCGTTGACGAAGATAGAGAAAAGAAGAGGTCCCAGGACAGAGCCCTGCGGAACTCCGGCCAGGACAGGCAGCGTAGATGAAAGAGTGTCGTCAGGCCCTTTAACGCATTGGAATCTGTCAGAGAGGTAAGATCGAAATCAGGACAGAGCAGACGACGAGATCTTGAAGCTGCTAAGCTTCTTGAGGAGAAGCACATGGAAGACGGAGTCGAAAGCTATAGAAAAGTCAAACATAACTAAAAGAATGATCTTACGTCTGTCTATGGCCAATCTCACATCGTCAACCAGTTTGATAAGGGCGGTTTGCGTACTGTGGCCTTTTTGGAAGCCGGTCTGGAAAAGATCGAGGAGGTTGTGGTAAGATGTGTGAACGGCCAGACTGTCGTAGGCGATTCGCTCAAGCACTTTCGAAAGGAACGAGAGGAGAGAGATGGGACGAAAGTCAGACAGGGCGACGAGATTACCGGTTTTGGGGAGAGGGATGACATGCGAGGTTTTCCAAAAAAAAGGGAAAGGTGGAGGAGTTGAAGGAGAAGTTGAAGAGATCGAGAATGACGGGAAAGATGACAGAAAGACAAAGGAGAATAATATGGCGGTTTAAGCCATCGGGACCGTGCGAGTCGAAGGAGCTTGCTCCGAAGGCTTTGAGTAGGGTTTCAGGAAGGACGTGAGGAAAATAGGAGGTAGTAGGATCAGAGACAGAATAGGCTTGATAAGAGAAAGAAGTGGGTGAAGGAGGAGATGAATAGAGAAGGGTGAGTGAAGGAGATGAGCCGTGGTAAAGAAAGAATTGAGGTCTCCCAAAGAGAGATTGAGGTGAAGGTTGGAAGAGGGATTTTTGGCGAGGCCAAGCGAGCGCAGCTCCGACCAAAGTCTTGCTGAGCACAATTTAGGATCAAGTCTTTTGCGCAAATAGTTATTTTTGGCCTCGACCAGACGCGATATCGCCAAGTTTCTGAGAGACCGGAACCTTTCCCACCAACCGGGGAAGGGGTGTAGGAGAAAGGATCTTCTGGCAGCGTCTCTTTGCCGGAGAAGAGACTTGACTTGCTGGTTCAGTCAAGGAGCAGGGGGCTTATTTGCTACGAATGTTTTGTAAGGCAGGTGGGTGGTCAATGAGTCATTGATGAAAGAGTAGATAAGATCAACCTTACGATCCAGGCAGCTAACAGAATTAACAGCAGGCCAATCTTGAGAGAGAAGAGAGGAAAGAAAGTCGTCTGAATTGAATAGAGAATAATCTCTAATTCGGATCACGCGAGGTGGAACCTTATAGATAGAGAAGTCCAGAGTGACTTTGATGAGATCGCGGTTTGATAGAAAAAAGATTGGAAACTGCAGAAAACTCTTGACTAGATTTTTATCATTAACTAGACAGTGGTCTACGACAGAGAGAGAATGAATGAATGAATGAATAAGCATTTATTTTGTCCTAGGGCAAGTCCTCTAAGGACTCTCTGAAGTACGTACAGTAGAGCGTAAAGAATAACAATATCACTTACGAACTAAGATCTAACTAAGTTGCAGGCGAGTAGTAAGCAACAATAGAGGAAGAAAGAAGAGGAAGAAAATAAACTATAATAAACAAAACAAAAGAAATAAAATAACATTATAGCAGTAAAAGGTATTAGCGGTGAGTACCATTGATGGACGCTATGTGTGAGCCGAGGGGGGAAGTATCGCAGCAGGGCCGCGGCTATTCAGGTAGCCGAAGAGCAAGCGTTTGAAGGCGCAAGTTGAGGCGGCCTCCCTAACGGCAGGGGGGAGATTATTCCATAGGGAGCACGCAGTCGAATGAAAGGAACGTTGGTAGGTGGTGGTGCGGCAGAAAGGGATTGCGAGATCGAGGGAAGAGGAGGCGGAGGAGCGCAGGTGGGAGAGAGGACGGTGCTGAGGACGGAAGTTTTCGGAGAGATAGGGAGGAGACGAATTGAGGATGATAGAAAATAGAAGGCAACATGTGAGGTACTCCCTCCTGTCGTCAGAGTTAAGCCATCCCAACCTCTCATAAAACACCGAAATGTGCTCATCCCTGCGAAGGTTGAAAATAAACCGCACGCATGAGTTCATTAGGCGTCTTAGCTTTAATTTTTGTTGCCCCGTCAAGTCAGTGAAGAGGGCCGCACAGTAGTCAAAGACGAGGAAGATGAGAGCCGTGACGAGCTGAGTACGAAGGCGCAAGGAGAGGCAGTTGGAGAAAGCCTTTAGCCGCTAAAGGATTCCGTTGACGCGGCTCGAAGTGCCACGTACATGCTCCGACCAACTGAGAGAGCTGGATAGGCAGATGGGAAGGTTTGTGACCTTGTCGGTTAATTCTATTAATGTACCGTTGAGGTGTAGTTGGATGCTAGAAGAGGGAATGCTGTTGATGAATTTAGAGGACCCCAGGAGCATGGATTTAGTTTTGGGAGCGTTAAGGATGAGGGAGTTATTCTGAGCCCAGGACTCGATTGCGGCAATGTCCGCTCTGACCTTGGCAAGAGCGGCGTCTATGTCAGCAGGTGGAAAGTGAATATAGATTTGCAGGTCATCTGCGTACAGGATGTGGCTGCAATGCCTTAGGACGGGGCTGAGGTCGTTGATGAAAAGTGAAAAAAGCAGGGGGCCGAGAACCGAGCCCTGGGGGACTCCAGCAACAACAGGCATCCAAGACGAGAAGGAGCTGTCCGGGCCACGCACGCGCTGATGACGCCCCGTGAGGTAGGACCGCATCCATTGGCAGGCAGAGGGAGACAGGCGGAAAGAGACCAGCTTACGAAGAAGAAGATCGTGGGAGACCGTATCAAAGGCCTTGGTAAAGTCAAACAGGATGAGCAAGGTGACCATCCTTTTATCGATGGCCAGTCTCACATTGTCTAGTAGCTTCAGGAGTGCTATGCTCCCTTTGGAAGCCAGTTTGGAGAGGATCGAGGAGGTTGTAGGTCAGTAGGTGAGAGGAGAGTTGCTCCAAGGCAACACGCTCGAGGATTTTAGACAGAAAGAAAAGCAAGGATATAGGGCGGAAGTGGGAAGGTTCGGTGGGATCACTGAATTTAGGAAGTGGGATGACATGAGAGAGTTTCCAGGAGGAGGGAAAGGAAGAAGTGGTGAAAGACCGGTTGAGAATATCGAGGATGAGAGGAAAAATAAACGGAAGACACATTAAGGTGAAGCGACGGTTGATGTCGTCGGGTCCAGAGGAGTTGGAGGTGTTGCGGCGTAGAGCACGCAGAAAAGCATCGGGTGTAATGTGAAGGAAATAAAAGGTGGAAGGATTTGCTAGGAGCGAGGAGGAGACAGAAGGGCAGGGGAGAGGAGAGAGAGAGTGGAGTGGATCAGGAAGAGAGATATAAAGAGAGCCGGGCGGAAGGATAGAAGGATCGGGCGAGGCGAGGCTAGCTGAGGAGAAGAAGGTGTTCAGAACTTCTAGGGAGAAATTTAGATGTGGACACGGGGTCCCAGCGTTAGCGAGGCCCAGAGAGCGCAGGTCAGACCACAGTCGAGTGGCGCTAGAGGTCGAGCCAAGCCTTTTGGTAAAATAAGTGTTTTTGGCGGACTTTATAGCGGACTTGGCTTGGTTGCGCAGCATGCGGAAAGTCTCCCCCCTCGAGGGAGAGGGGAGGCGGAGGAAAGCTCACCTGGCTACGTCCCGCCTGCGCAAGAGATCTCTGATGCTGTTGTTTATCCAAGGAGCGGGGGGTTTCCTCGCTAAGAATGATTTTAACGGAAAGATTTCATCGCGAGCGAAGCTCAGAAATTGACTGAAAGCAAGGACCATGTCATCGACATGGGCGAAATTACGAATGCGTAGCCAGTCGAGAGAAGACAGGAGACTGTGGAGAGTCTGTGAGTCGGTCCTGGAATGGTCGCGGATAGTAACAAAGCGGGGAGGAAGGCGATGGATGAGAAGGTTTAGTGAAACCTCGATGAGGTCGTGGTTGGACAGGAAGGGAACAGGAAGCTGATGATGAGACGTTACGAGGGAGAAACTACTAACAAGGCAATGGTCGATTCTAGTATGTGATGTGGTGGTATGGTGAGTGTTGCCGAAGGGAACGAAGAAAAGGTTGGTGGTGCAGAAATCCGAGAGAGACTCAGTGTCGTGAGTGGGGCGGTTGATGTCGATGTTAAAGTCTCCAATGACGATGGCATTGCGGAAAGAAGAAAGGAATTTTTCAAAGTCGGCTTAGAAGATAGAGAGACCGATTTTGGGAGGTCGATACATGACGGCAAGAAGAAAAGGACGGGAAGCCCTTAAGGAAATGCGAAGCAGCATGTATTCAGGCTGGCTGTTGTAGGGACTAGGGGACGCTGCAAGGACAGAAGCGCCGATGTCGTCGCGCACGTAAACGCTAATCCCCCCCCCTGTCGAATGACGCGATAGCCGGGAAGGAAGACGAAGTTGTCGGGAACATGAGGCTTAAGCCAAGTCTCCGACATAGCGACGATGTCGAAAGTCTCCCGGTGGAAAAAGTCCGCGAATTCAGAGGAATGAGGGAGGAGCGACTGGCAGTTCACGTGGCAGAAACGCAGGTACTCCGAAGGCAGACGGGTGACCCGGCCAGACCGTCAGTCCATTCTGGACCGCAGGACCCCAGCCGAGGGAGCCGCGTCCGAGTTGATGTTATGAGGGGCACCCCGTGGGAGGGGACCGAGTGGAGCCGGCGGCGCAGGGGTCAATCGCGGAGCCAAGGGAGGCCGCGAAGGACCAGTAACGCTCGCAGGCGCAGAGAAGAAGCGCGCACAGCCCGAAGACGGTCCGACATCATCCTCACCTGAGGAGGGCACCGGCGCCCCCGAGACCAGCGACTGGAAGTGCGCGCGTTCGCTGATGCTGAAGGGGGGGGGGTGTTAGAGTGACGCCGAACATGGATGAGTTCATTTTTTACTCACGAGCTATGCAAACGTCCCTCCCCGACAGCGCGCCGCGCCTCGCCAAGGACCTCACGGGTACGAGGAAAAAGCCGCTCGTTGATGTCAATGACTCCAGGTAAAAGACCCGGAACGTCGGATCCATCCAGCATCCCCCTAGCTCTTTTCCCGGCGATCCATTGGTTACAAGTGTCGCAGGTGGTCAGCTTGACAATGATGGGGCGAGGTCGCCCATTTTTGGCAGGGATGCGAAAGCAGGAAGTTACATCGCCTGGGGTGACCCCCACACCAAGGGCGGCAGCTATGCCCGAGACGGTCTCGCGCAAGACCTCGGAAGGTGGCTCTCTGACACCGAAGATGATGAGCTCCGAGCTCAGCTTATCCCGCTCGAGAGTCTCCAGCCTAGCCTCAATCCTCTCGAGCTCCCGTCGGTCGCCGGACGGACCGTGCGCCTCGAGGGTATCCATGCGCTTACCGAGAGCATCCTGCTGCGCCCTGAGGTCGAGGATGGACGCAGTGAGAGTGTCCAACGTAGCAGAGAGTCACGCGTCGAGGGCAGCGAGTTGAGGCTTAATGGTGGAAAGGTCCAGCAGTTGCGTCTTTATCGTGGAGAGACCCGCAGCTGTGTCTCGATGCGCGACATCTTGGAGAGCAGGGCGGAGAGAATGGAGTCAGAGTCAGAATCCGATGGAGCAGAACAGATGGCGGCTGAGTCGCTTGGCGTGAGAGCGGAAAGCCGAGAATGGCAGGGTTCCTGACAGACAGGACAGAAGATGCCATTCGGAGAGGCGGCTGAGTCGGCGGGGAGCTCCATGCATTTCTCGTGGAAAGTGTGTTTTGCATCGCGCTCGCATTGGATAGCTGTTGTCGCTGATAGCAACTTCTTGCACACTCGGCAGGTGAGAGACATCCTGATTGGTTGAAGATTGCTGGGTCGGCCAGTGATGTGTTGCGGGACGCACTTGCGATTGTAGAGCTGATGCGTTTGAGAACGCGCTTGCCGGCGATGGGTAGCGGAACGCCGGAATATTTCAGGTCAAAGGCGCAGGAGCAGAATGCCGCACAGAGAAGCCCATTACCTCCGAAAGCGGAAAGAGCCAGGAAAACGCCGAAAGGCGAGGCAGACTCTCACCGCGAAGTGTGGTGTCAAGTGAAAGAGAGCCCTTGACAGATAGGAGCTGAAAGAAGCCCCCGGAGGGCAGGAAGCAGCAGGAAACAGTTCAAGAAAGCGGAGCAAGCAAGCATGCAAGTGACGGTACTCACGTGATCAAAAGTGAGAGAGAGGTAGAGAGAGGAGTGAAAGTGTGAGGGTGAGTGAGTGGGAGAGTGAGTGTGTTTGTGGAGGAGAGAGTGCTGCCTCGGGGCGGAAGACTGTAAAAATATTTGGCAAAGAAAGTCACAGTAAAATCGGAGGGTAGTATGCTGGATCGCAGTTGCTTGCAACGAAAACGGAGGTCCTGTGTGTGCCTGTGTAAAGAGAACGAGGAAATAGGCTAAGATAGACTAAATTAGTAAATTTAGTATGTAAGATGGAGTTAAGATTATTGTATAGTTAATGAAAGATTTGTAACCCTGTGGGAATCAAATAAAGAAGTTACTAATATACAGAATACATATAATTAATACAATAAAACGAAAATTATAAAAATATGAACAAATTACACTTTCCCCGGATAACATTTTTAAATATCAATTAGTAATTGTTTAAAAAAATCTTGACCCAATTTTCGAACACAACGACGCCACAAAAATTCACATAAATGATCAGCAAAGAAGTCCTTGGAAAAACCTCCACGGGATAATTCACGACGCATCCCCCCCACATAGGCGGAGGAGAAGCAGAGCCTGTCCCCAACTTATCTAACCCACCCCTCCGTATGTGTGTGAGTGTGTATATGTATAAGTATATGTATAGTTATTACACGTGTATGGACCCTACGACTCGTCAATTTCGCAGTATTTTTTTATGCTGTTATTTCATTTTTCGATGATTACGCGTATACCGTTGCGATTACAAAAATTATGCATAGAAGCTTTTTGTAGATAATTTCAAGAGCTTTATTTTTGATTTGACACTTTTTTCTAGGAAATCAATATTTAACGAGATATATAGTATGTAAAAAAATATTAAAAAACGTGATTTTTACCTTAATTTTTTCCTTGAAGATGACCTTGTCGGTGACTTTCATTATGATATTTATAATCAATGCACCAAAGTACAGTAGTATATCAATTTACAGCCAAATCGGAGTTCCGCTAGGAGGGTTCCGCTTTTCAAAACCTGAATTTATTTCAAGATGCAAAAAAATTATTTTTCTGAAAAATCAAAGAAAGAATTCTTTTTATTACTCAAAATAAATTTATAATTGATGACATAAATCTGAATTCTTTTTGAGATCTGTGTGCTATAATAAAATCAATTTATTATCAGATAAAATTAAAAATACTGAAGTAAATCATTACAGATTGATAAACCATCACAAAATATTATTTTTAATACTTAAGTATAATTAAATTTACTTATGTCTCTTTTCCTTTTCAACATGTTTCAAATAATTTTAAAAATTTTGTTTGCATTTGTATTGCGACGTACTTTTCCTGCGCTTGCCCGGTGCAGGAGAGTACGCCCAATAAAAAGGGGACGGTAAGCAGGAATTCCTCAAAGCGTAATTATTAATTGGGCGCCAGGCACGATCTCTCGCGCCACTTCACAAAGATCGGGAAATTCGCGACACGGCAAGACGTATCTCTGCCCACGGCTTGCTCAGAAGCTGGCAAAGGGGCGTAGTTCTTAAAAGTAGCGGAGAAAGGGGATGAAAACGCAATCACAATGCTAGAGATAATGTAAACAATTAAAGACAATGTATTTCAAGGTAATCGGAGACGTAATTTAACCGTTACATGGAGTTTAGAAAATCTCAGCGATTAACAATCTGTAGTAAGTTATCAGAAAATAATCAAGACGTAATTTCGATAACCGGAAATGTCCAAAAAGAATTGAGAGGTTACTGAGACGAAGAACGCATTACGACGGGACGAAATACAAAATACGCTGCACGATAATAATTGCAACATAAAAGCACGCGACACGACAATGATCATCACGTGAACTTACACGGTACGGACGATAATGCTTTCGCACGCGAATAATTTTCAATCTAACACGAAGTTCAAACAGATGCAGCGCCCTTGACGGTAGCGCTCAACTCACGATTAACAATTTCGATAACTACCCCACGGTAGTCCGGTAGCCGATGTTTCTCGCGGTAATTGCACGGAGCTACGAATTCCGCGGAAACCGACCGATATCGCGTTTCGCCGAGATCGGGCGGTGCAAATTTCACGCACTGAGCTATCTTGCTTCCTCACACGCAAAAATATTCTCGGAAGATTTGGCCAGAGTGCAACAAGGCTCCGAAACCACTCCGGCACGACACGATACAACACGACAATTCTCACTATTACGGCTCGACACGAGACGACAATTTACAATTACAAAACACTGAACAAAACGATACGCGACTTGAATTTAAACAAAGGCGGTACGCGCGACTGTCGGTGTCCGCACCCCGAAAGGGACTT